>NC_085860.1:57709891-57729891 GCF_034702125.1 Engraulis encrasicolus | reverse complement strand
TTACCTTGGAGTTTTTGTAATGATATATTGAAAACGTTGCTGTTTGGTATTTTCTCATTGATTTCCGTCTCGTCTCATATCTGAAAGTGTCATTTGTCATAAGAAAAGCTATTGTTTCTAGCATCTTGAGTGAGCCTTATGATATACCTTCCACATCAGTCATATTCCATCTTCCATGTGCACAAAACAAATTAGTGTCTTGTTCAGGGGAATGTATGAAATTCAGCAGGATTACTTCTGCATGTCTGTGTGTATTGAAAATATTTTACTGTACAGTGTTTGTGTGTGTGTTTGTTTGATTGTGTGTATCAGTATTTATGTGAGTGCATGTTCATGAGTGCATGCATGCGTACGTGTGTGTGCGTGTGCTTGTGTGTGTGTGTGTGTGCGTGTGTGTGTGGCAGACAATATATGTGATTTGAGGGGCTGAAAGGCAAGGGATGATTTTGTTCATTTATGTTTTCTGATTTTCTTATTTTTTTGGAGGTAGGCAGGTTTAAACTGTCAGTGCCGAAAGATTAATGTCATGTTTTTAATAGGAAACAAAATTTGCTTTCAACGTGACTTGACATATTCTATACGATGGTTTGAATAATGCTTTGTTTTACTCTTTCTTTTTTATCGGACATGTTTTTGAGCAAGATTGGCATGGACTTTGGGGACTTAGACAGATGCAATCTGACACAGTTGTGGACATTCTTGAAAAATCCCATGCTGCTTTGCACAATTGTTGTGATGTGAAAGACAGCATGGCAGCTGCCCTAAGCGAGGGAGCCTGAGTGAGGGAGCCAATCAGAGAGCAAGGAGGAGTGGAAATGCTTGACAAGCGTAACCGCACAAATACACCTAGCGCGACGCGATTGAAGTGACAGAGAATCACTTCTGTGCAGCAAGAGCGATACGAGCGATTGAAGCGATTGACTACGGTATGTCAGTTACAAGCAGAAGGCAAAGCATTCAAACATTCCCATTGGCTGTGGTCACTGACCTCTATACAGTCATTGACTGTCGCGGCTGTGTGCCGAACCGCGTCATAGAAAGTTGAAAGGATTTCAACTTTAAACTGTCGCTCTCGGCGTGCGAATTGCCTCTAGTCTCCAGAATCGCTTTTGTCTCGCGACTCAATACAAAGTCAATTACTTCCGTCGCTCGCCTCGCTCTTGTCGCGCTAGGTGTATTTGTGCGGTTAGATTGTTTGAATAGATACAACTGACATGATTGGCTATGGGTTATGTATATGCCCAATGATACATTTGTAACACACAATAAACGTCATGGGCAATCATAAAGCACACCTTTCCTGTGAGAAATTGCATAGGTAGCCTCCAGACTATCTCACTTGCGCCTTTGGGGGTGTCACGCAAGGAACCATTGCAGGATCGTCACTGATTGCATGTCTATGGGTATGAGGAGCACTTCTTAAAACATGGAGCTCAACCCTCCAGTGTGTGACGTTGTTTTTCAAGCCAAAAGCCCCCATGGTAGCCGCCACAAGAGCAGACTGCTACTTTTTTCACAATTACGTCAGACAAGTTCTTTTTTGAAGTGAAACAGGAAAAACGAGTACCAGTTTCCATAGAAACCAGTGGGGTGTAAGTTTATGTGCATGCCACCGGATCTCTACTTGTCCTGCTTCACATGCATTGAATTGAAGGTGTCTGAAAAGGTCCATAACAAACTGCTCTTCCAGACCACAATAGCAAACTGCTTGTCCAGACCACAGGGATGAGCAGAGGGGGGAATTGTCAGATTATTGGCTGTTGTGAAACTTTGGCAGAATCCAAAATGTAATCATTGCCAATGTGTCGAACCACAATGTCTCAGTAGCGACCCACAATGCACCCTGTTCTGTACGGAGCTGTGCTCTACTGGACCTCTAGGTCTCTCCGTCGCCTCATAACTGATACCGATCTAATTGCAGACACGCTGCTAGAAAAGAGCGGGAAATTGGCAATGGGGAAATGAATGGAAGATTCCGGAACAATAAGAGGTAGCCAAGGCAACCCCTGAGGGGTTTGTGGAAGAGGTCATATATGGCAGAGAGAGAGAGAGAGAGAGAGAGAGAGAGAGAGAGAGAGAGAGAGAGAGAGAGAGAGAGAGAGAGAGAGAGAGAGAGAGAGAGAGAGAGAGAGAGTAATAGTACAGTAACTTTATTGGAAATAAGGTGGCAAGAAGCTTACATTAATACACATAAAACACACATGGACATTTATAGACACAAATCGCAATGTTTTATCCGGCCATCAGAGGTCATCCATCAGTTGTGATGTCATTTACAATTTTCAAACCAGCGAGCATTCAGTAAATGTGAAAGAGGACGCTTAGATATTATTCATTACAGTAACACAGGTGTAAGTTTGGCTTGTTTTGATAATAAAAGAGTAAGTTATTTATACCACCACTGTTTTTCTATGTCAATTAAGATAGGGTGAGATTGCAATATGTTAATGACTAATTACTTGGTGATATCAGATCCTACATGATATGCATGTTTTGTTGAAAAACGAAATTTCGAGAGAAGCGTAATGAAATTTGGCATGTCTAATTTACCACCTGCATTCTGTTCTCCACTCAACTGTCATTCGCCTGAATTCAGCGCGAAAAGAGAGGCACGCCCGCTCACCGGTCTCCAGTCAGAAATTTCCTTTCTCGCTCGCACCCACCACCTCCCTTTTCACCTCCCTTCTGCCGCTGTTAGATGGATTCGTCGGTGGGGGGTGTCCGCTCAGAGTTTGCACATATCTGCGGGCGCAGATACTGCCCGAGCTCTTAGTGACGCCCTGTACTCCTGAGCTCGAGAATGTTCGCTGCATAGACATTTCCCGGCCGTGGCAGTGCTTCAGCATTACGGCCAGCGATCTTGCACAATACTCCACGTAATCTATCTCAGCTTCTTGAGTGCAGTGGTCCCTGCGGACTCCGTGAAGCACACTGATGATCCGTCCACCGCGTGGACAGCCACCCTCATTCTCCACCCGCTGCTCCTGCGAGAGCGGCACGATCACAAGAAGTCCATTCTCCAGCGAAAACAAAGATGTATGCATAGTACATTTTTTCCATGTTCATGTCCCTGAGAAGACAACAGAATAAGGGTGTAGGAGAAAGAGTGTTTGTATATGCTCTTACTTTTTTGAATGTATAGTATGTATTGTATTTGTTTTTATGTTATAGGCTTGTTGACGCTCAACACACAAGAAGGTGTGCTCACACACACACTAGCGCGCACACACACATGCATGTGTGCACACGAACGCACGCATGCGCAACATACACAAGCCCATATATCGGACTGGCTTAAGACCTTTGCAGCCTAGAGGGAATGGCTTTGGTTGATAAGCCTGTATCTGTGCCACCTCCTACACATACATAAAAGCACACTCACTCACATGTACAGTATACGCACACATGCGCTTACAGTATGGGAATACACAAGCGCGCACCCGCACACACACACACACACACACACACACACACACACACACACACACACACACACACACACACACACACACACACACACACACATACTATCTCTCTCTCTCTCTCTCTCTCTCTCTCTCTCTCTCTCTCTCTCTCTCTCTCTCTCTTTCAAGCATTCAAGCATTTTGTCTTTCTGAATCCTCTTTTCTTCCCTCTATTCTCTATTTCAGTCGTTTTCTTTGATATGGCATGAAGAAGCTTCATTGTTTCCTGTGCTTTCTGATGGTGATGGAATGTTTCATTGTTGAACTGTTTCTCATTTCTCTCGTGGCTTTTATGAAAAATATATGGTGTCATAAAAATGTGCAAGAGAGCTGGTCCTTATAATCTATGAAATTGTTGTTTTCCCTGTAAGTGGGACAAGTAAGTATCGTGTAGCTGAAGTGAAATGATTTCAAAGCGGTTTTGATCCACTTCTCTGGCTCTGCTGTTAAAAAAAGAGAACATCGCACAAAGAATTGTGTGTTTTGAGGAAACTAAACCCTATTTCTGTGTGTGTGTGTGTGTGTGTGTGTGTGTGTGTGTGTGTGTGTGTGTGTGTGTGTGTGTGTGTGTGTGTGTGTGTGTGTGTGTGTGTGTGTGTGTGTGTGTGTGTGTGTGTGTGTGTGTGTGTGTGTGCGTTTGCACTTGCGCGTGCCTGCCTCTGTGTGTGTGTGTTACAGTTTCAGGCAGTAGTGAATGAGGGCTCGACTGGTGTGGTGGTGAACCTGACGGTAGACGACCGTGACGACCCAACTAAGGGGACCTGGCGGGCCGTCTACTCCATTATCGAGGGAGATGCCAACCACAGCTTTGAGGTTATCACCAACCCTGACAACAATGAAGGCATGCTGACTGTTGTGAAGGTACGCGTGCGCACACACACACACACACACACAGACACAGACACAGACACAGACACAGACACACACACAGACACACACACAGACACACACACACACACACACACACACACACACACACACACACACACACACACACACACACACACACACACACACACACACACACACACACACACACACACACACACACTTGACTATAATGAGAGGCTATATATGTGTATGCTATAAAATTAAAAAATAAAATATCAATCACAATTTCACAGGCATGCTTACCGTTGTCAAGGTTGACATCCACAGTCATGCTACATACCGGTAGTTGCCAGTTCATTCGCTGAAATGAGATCCCTGTGAGATGTTCACACAGTGTGCCATAGTTGTTGTTCTCAAACTGTAAATTGACCTGCGTTCAAAACACAGGCAACATCGGGCAGCTTAATTTCTATTTTAATATATCAACTGGTGCTATAACACAGCTGCTAATTAGCTTTAAATATGATCACACAGCGCAGCTGTGCGTGGTTGCACCTGCCCAAATAACAAAACGTTAATGCCGGCATCACCAACAGGTCAGGGTGTGCTGTATGAGGAGCATTAACAAAAGACCAGCAACCAAAAAACAAGCAAAAAACACTGACTTACTGTCAAAGCTATGATAAATGAGGTCATCGCCTGACAGCACTTTTCTTACAAAGATTTTTTTCTATTTGTGTGCGTGTTTGAAAATTATTGCCCTCTATTTCTTACCATTTTCCTCCAGTTAGGCTACTTTCTGCTTGATAGTCTCTGTGTATTTTTCTTCTCTTTGTTTGTGGCCCAGTCTCCCTCCTCCTGCTTTGTTGTCTGTTTGTTTCAGTGTAAGGGGGTGGCTAGAAGTGTTATTATTGTGAATGTGTTGCAATAGGATATCAATGGAAAGGGATCAATGCCAGAACAAAAAAAACAATAACACAAATTTTACTCCTCCTGTGTCTTTTTTCCCATTCCTTCTTTCTTCTCTCTCCCTTTAATCTCTTTTGTTTTCTTCTGCCCCTCCCTTTATTTTTTTTCTTTCATTCCTGCCCGATCACCTTTTGCTTCTCTGTCTCCCCCTCTCCTTTTCCTTTTCTCTATCAAACTCTTTTTCTCGCTCTCTCACTACCGCTGCTGCTGATTGATATCTGAAAAGGTTACTCTTGCTCTTCTCTAGCACACTTCTATTTTCCCTCTCCTACAGCTCACACAGCTATCTTATGCACAAGATAGGCCTACGTTCTTGTTCAGATGTAGCACATCTTTCTCTGTCTCCCCCTCTCTCATTTTGCCATTAGACTATGGCAGCACAATGTAACACACAGCTATCTTACCCTCACCCCCTTCTCCCCTGTGGTTGCTAGACCATGAGGGCATGGTTTCCCACATGCAACTGATAAAGGGTATCGTTTTATTTTTCTCTCTGTCTCTGTCTCTGTCTCTGTCTCTGTCTCTGTCTCTGTCTCTCTCTCTCTCTCTCTCTCTCTCTCTCTCTCTCTCTCTCCTCTAGCCACTAGACTATGAGGGCACAGTGTACCATACACTGCTGATAAAGGTGGAGAATGAGGAACGTCTGGTTTCTGAGGTGGGCTATGGCCCCAGCTCCACCGCAACTGTACACATCACTGTGCTGGACGTGAACGAGGGCCCCGTGTTCCACCCCAACCCCATGCTGGTCACCAGGCAGGAGGGCATCCCAGAGGGCAGCTTCATAGCCCTGCTCAACGCCACAGACCCAGATTACCTACGGCACCAGAGCATCAGGTTAGACTATTCTACTGTCTTGATGCATCTCTCTCTCTGTCTCTGTCTCTGTCTCTCTTTCTCAGAGAGAAATGCCAGACTTTAAAACTAAGCACACACACACACACACACACACACACACACACACACACACACACACACACACACACACACACACGCACACACGCACACACACACGCACACACACACGCACACACACGCACACACATGTCTAAGAACCCTGATGACAGGACCCAGTATAGAGCAGTTGGCCTATTTAGTGTTTTAGAAGGTTTATTACCTTCGCCAGAAGGTTATGTTTTGCCCGCCGTATATTTATTTATTTGTGAATATGTCTGTCTGTTTGTTTGTTTGTACTTCGTTTAACTCAGTCAGAAATGAGCCGATTTTTATGAAATTTAGTGGGATGATTGGTCATGACCCAAGGAACAATCGATTAGTTTTTGGGAGTGATTGGGTCAAAGGTCAAAGGTCAAGGTCAAAATGTTTGTTTGTACTTCGTATAACTCAGACAGAACTGAGCCGATTTTTATGAAATTTAGTGGGATGATTGGTCATGACCCAAGGAACAATCGATTACTTTTTGGGAGTGATTGGGTCAAAGGTCAAAGGTCAAGGTCACGAAAAGGTCAAAAACGTAAATTGAGCCGATTTTTATGAAATTTACTGGGATGATTGGTCATGACCCAAGGAACAATCGATTACTTTTTGGGAGTGATTGGGTCAAAGGTCAAGGTCACGAAAAGGTCAAAAACGTAAATTGAGCCGATTTTTATGAAATTTACTGGGATGATTGGTCATGACCCAAGGAACAATCGATTACTTTTTGGGAGTGATTGGGTCAAAGGTCAAGGTCACGAAAAGGTCAAAAACGTAAATTGCGCCGATTTTCATGAAATTTACTGGGATGATTGGTCATGACCCAAGGAACAATCGATTACTTTTTGGGAGTGATTGGGTCAAAGCTCAAGGTCAAGGTCACGAAAAGGTCAAAAACGTTTTTCTTTGCCAAGCACTATATGCCAGAACAATGTGTGCATGCTGAATTGAATAAGAGGTCAAGACTGGGCCAAAAATGTAATATTACGATATTCCGGTCCGATTTAAATGAAACTAACACCAACATTTGGAGAATGTTATGCCCCACACTCTGAAGATGGCCAGAAAAAAATAAGTGGCGTAGGCGAAGGTTTGCGCTCTACCGAGTGCCCATTCTAGTTAGTATAGTGGAGAATTGACCTTTGGCTAAGGCCCGCCCTAAAATGCTATTTGACCAATCACAGCGCAGCAAAGGGACGAGGTCGGTCAGAACTCGGACAGTTTGACAGAGCTCTGTTGAACTCAATGCAGAAGTCATATGTTTTCAAGTCGGTTTTAGCAAGATATTACGGTCATATTATTATTAAAATATGATTGGAAATTGTGCCTGGGGTATTTGTGACAATTGTGTAAGTTTCCCCGCTAGGTAATCGCTTTCCCCTTTCCCTAAAACCGCTCTAATGCTTACTAGCAACTGGAGAATCTGCCTTGAAGAGTCTCGGCATCCTCACACTCGACTAGAAAGCACACGGATCAAAAAACATACTTTGTGTGCTCCAATCCTTCCACCATCTCATTCGTGTCACTTTTTAGTAAGGTTGTAAGCATACCACGAACCTGTTTCAGAGTAGGATTTTGGATTTCTGCCCTAATTAATGAAGAAATACCGCAAGCAAAGTTAACTATCAGTCACGTCAGGATTGTTTTGACTAGCAGCTGATGGACATTATTTTGTTAGACCGCTGAAGATATAAACGCCAAATGTTAATGTTACACATTGATGTGGTAGGTTTGAAGACGACTACAGCCATCACGTTGTGTGATTTCGTTTTTGTCTAGCAAGTTTGAGTTAGGGCTCAAAGATATGCGAGTTACCTTACCATGGTGCTGGTTACAATGCCTATCGATACCCAGGTGAGAATATGAGAGCCCATAACAGCTTAACAGCTGTGATGCATGACAGTTCAGGTAATAAAAACTTGCATTCACAATACTATGAATGGAGTTTTTATTTATTTATTAAGAGTGAAAAACTACTGCGATTTGCTATCACTGCATAAATCACGTTGATATCTCAGCATCGAAAGTTTACCTGCCCAACCTAGCAACTGTAACTAAAGAGGGCAGTGCTTAGCCAAAGGCGAATTGTACAGCAGAGCACTTATTTGTAAAACTTATTTCTTATCAACCTATTTCTATATATATCTGGGCCACAGTAGCACTGTTGTGACTTTTTATTAACCCACATTGATATAATTAATAAGACTTACTATGGGCTATTGCCAGTAGCAATAGATAACCACCCGCCATCTGACTCGTGTATGTTTACCATTTACCAATTAATACCCAAGTATGTATATTATTGTTATCACTATTACATACTTAGTTATTATTTAGTTAATTGGGCTCAATCGGTCATAAGCATACATTACCCATCTTTGTGCAGGAGAACAGTGAAGAAACCAGATGCCAGGAAATCACAGGAGAAGACGAATGCCATTGCCATCAAGATAGTTACATTTATTGATACATTGCAAGTGAGAAGAGCAATTCAGTTAACCCTTAGAATACCATAATGTAGCATAGCCTAGTGCCTTTAGCATCAGGGCTTTAGCGCCCATCCGCCAAGCGCTTCCCCAGTCGTCCCCAGCTCTTCTCTCGAGCTGCATCTGAGAACAGTATTTAAACCACACAAGTGTATTACATCATGTAACAAACTTGGTCAAAACATCAGTGCAGCAAGAACAAGAATACATCAGTCAAATAAGGAAATGGTCACTCCAGAGTGTTACCTTCCCTGTGGCCAGTGGGCCTGAGCTACTCGGCCAGTGGGTGAGTGACCCGACACCCTGGCTAATTTTACGACAGGGCAGCTGTCTTTGGTGGACCCTCAGAAAGGGCCCAGAAATACACAGAAGCACATTGAAGAGTAAAACATCTCTAAAATGAAGATATTCTACATGTGAAGATATTATGTTAATTTCCAATAAATAATTGTAAATATTAATGAAAAAATGTTGGCTCAACTACGACAGCACAAATGAGGATTTATTTCCTGTGGCTTGAAATGGCATACGTTCCAATTTACTTTAAAACTCACTCAGCACTCTTTGTGGCAAGCCAAAACATATCATTCCCAGCGCATTTCCTGCCAGCAGAGAGGAAGTCATTCTCTACAAATGTGTTAACGATCACACATCAGTAGAGATTTGCAGGTAGAAGTTCACAGATCGAGAGATCGAGAGTGTAAATTGGCACTACTGGAGTCATCAACAAGGTAGCAGGCTGAATATATAGTTGCTGTGACTTTTTGTCCTCTGATGTTGTTGATACGATGCATCTAATTCCAACGGATCTAATCCAATAACACACATATAAACCTTTCTATGTTGTGTTTAGTCATCATACATATGAATCGTTTCACAAGACAACATCATTTTCCGGATGATTCTGTCAGCTAACAGAAAATTCACATTTCAGAGTTCATCTTAGGTGACAACTGTATTTGAGTAAAGTCTATTACAATGCCTTTGATACGAGTTATTCCGGGCCATCTGATCAGCTCTCAAAACTACAACATTTGCTGTGTTAATATGCTTTCGGTAGGTTGTCTATTTTCCGTGACCCTATTTATGTGTTGTCTGCTCTGATTGACATTTTATTGCTCCTTCGCTCCACCACTGTATTTACAATCAAGTGTAATTCTGTTCGAAAGTCACTCACAGGCAGAGATTGGCAGATAGAGTTTCACAAGGTGAGATTGAGAGTGGAAATTGGATGTTATTCCTGACTTTCTTAACTTTCTTTCTTCTTCTTTTTCTTCTTCTTCTTCTTCTTCTTCTTCTTCTTCTTCTTCTTCTTCTTCTTCTTCTTCCAACTCAAGTAACTTCACTGAGAGACTGGTCTACAGTTACTGTAGAGCGATGCACCTGATTCTGCCCTGGTTGACCACTATGCAATGTCATGTGCTATACTCACACCATACATTTACTTCTAAGTACTTTGGAGACCTCTGCTTATAGAAGATCAAAAACACAGGAGAAGAGTGTTGAATTAACGCTGCAAAATACTCTGAACTTCCCCAAAACACTCCAGGGGTCTTTTCTGTGTCCGTTTTTTTTTTTAAAGAATAGTAGAATAGAATAAATCTAGAATAATTCATTTAGACATTCTCTTGCATTGGCTTTCTTATTCATCTCCTTCTCCGTCCACCCTGCTAACCACAAAACGTGCGCACACACGCACACGCAAATGCACACACGCACACACACACGCACACGCAAACGCACACGCACGGACGCACACGCAAACGCACACGCACACACGCACGGACGCACACGCACACACGTACACGGACGCACACGCACGGACGCACACGCACACGCACACGCACACACGCACGGACGCACACGCACGGACGCACACGCACACACGCACGGACGCACACGCAAACGCACACACGCAAACGCACACACGCACACGCACACGCACACACGCACACACACGCACACACGCGCACACACGCACACATGCACACACGCACACCATCCATCTTACTCTCATTGTTTTTGTTCCTTTTTTCCTGACATCCTGTTCTATTACATTTCATTGACAGTATATAAACTGAGACATGTGTGACAAAAGCCTCCAGGATCATCACAGCTGTGTTTTGCGTGCCTCTGTCAGCTATCGCCCTGTTTTAAATCACTCACAGGCTGTTTTGTAAAATCCACATGTCTAAGCATTGCATCACCATTGGGTACGCAGGCCCTCTCACAATTCATATTGTAGGCAGATAGGATAGGAGGCAATAAAAAAAAAAGTGGAATTCTATAAAAAAAAATAGCATAATTGTTACGCTATTTGTTTGAATTTTGATGATATGATACTGTGTAACCTTTCGGTCACACTATTTTGCAATCGTCTGATTGGATGAGAAACGTGTGTGTGTGTGTGTGTGTGTGTGTGTGTGTGTGTGTGTGTGTGTGTGTGTGTGTGTGTGTGTGTGTGTGTGTGTGTGTGTGTGTGTGTGTGTGTGTGTGTGTGTGTGTGTGTGTGTGTGTGTGTGTGTGTGTGTGTGTGTGTTGTTAGCTAATGTGATTGTGTGTGTTTTTGTTTACTGGTGGTCTGGTTGAGTGTTGGCTCTTGAGTGAATCAGAGCAGTGTGGGTGAATAACCCATTTACCTCCCCTTTTGATCTCACACAGCCGGCCTGGGCAAGAAGACTTTGAAGTGGCATAGCCTGCACCCTGGCCAAATAAGCTGTAGGAGAGAGAATGACAGACAGACATGCAGACATGCAGACAGACAGACAGACAGACAGACAGACAGACAGACAGACAGACAGACAGACAGACAGAGGAAGTAAATGATGGCAGGGAGAAGGGAAATTAGATCAGTTAGAACCAGATGAAGAGAAAAGAATTGTGTGTGTAAACAGTTGCTGTCTTTCCTGAATTCATTAACTAATATACACTCAATGGCAACCAGCAAGATAGCTTCACAACAACATGCTTTGTTTTGAAAAAAAAAACACTGCTTGATTCACCTTGTGCCCTGATGAAGGCCATGTAGCGGGCCGAAACATGTTGGCAGTGGCAGTATTTTTAATTATTTAAGTTCAAACATGAACTAGCGGTTTCATCTAAGAAGAGTGCCTTGGCATCCTGCCTTTTTTGATGCTTTTTTTGGCGTTTATTTTGCTCTCGCACCCTCTTCTTCATCCCTCTGATAGCTCTCCATCGTATTGCTAAACGATGATGGCATTAGAGAGAGATCTCTTCTGTCTTTTCCTTTCGTGTTTCTTTTCATCTTCGTCCTCGTCTGTTCCTTCTAATCATCACTTCTGACATTACCTCTTGTAGCCTAATGACAGAGGCCTAACAGAACAAAGCAGTGTAGGTTTTTACTTATACAGTGCCCTCCATAATTATTGGCACCCCTGGTTGAGATGTGTTAAAAGCCTTAAAATAAATTCAGTGTTTATTGCAGAAGAATACTGTCACACTGAAAATTGTAGGAAAATGTAGCCTTCAACTCAAATGAATTGTAAGAAAATAAAAAAATCCCTGACTAAAAAATTATTATTTTTCATTAAATCACCTGTTCCACAATTATTGGCACCCTTAACAATTCCCAGGAAATAAATATAATTGAAGCATTTCTGTCATTTCTACAGTAGTTTACAAAGTTTACCAGAGTATGTAGGAACATTTAATTAGTAATTCATCACTTCCTGTTTCCCTGGGGTATAAATATGACGTGACACCGAGGCCATTTCTCTTATCCACTCTTAAACATGGAAAAGACAAAGGAACACAGCATACAAGTGAGGCAGATGTGCGTCGACCTTCACAGGTCAGGCAGAGGCTACAAGAAGATTGCCACTCAACTGCAGCTGCCCATATCCACTGTGAGAGGAATAATTAAGAAGTTCAAAACAACTGGAACAGTGGTAAACAAGCCTGGACGAGGACCCAAGTTTATTTTGCCACCACGCACAGTGAGGAGGATGGTAAGAGAAATCAAAAGATCTCCAAAGCTCACTGTTACAGAATTACAACAAATGGTAGCATCCTGGGGTCACAAAGTCTCCAAATCAACCATCAGGCGCTGTCTACACGCCAACAAGCTGTTTGGGAGGCATGCACGGAGAAAACCTTTCCTCACTCACAATCATAAACGCAAGCGTCTGGAGTTCGCCAAGCGGTATTGGGGCTTCAACTGGGACCGTGTGCTTTGGTCAGATGAGACCAAGATTGAGCTTTTTGGCAACAAACACTCTAAGTGGGTCTGGCGTACCACGAAAGATGCGCATGCTGAAAAGCACCTCATACCCACTGTGAAGTATGGGGGTGGGTCAGTGATGCTGTGGGGCTGTTTCTCTTCCAAAGGCCCTGGGAACCTTGTTAGGGTGCATGGCATCATGAATGCTTTGAAATACCAGGACATTTTAAATCAAAATCTTTTGCCCTCTGCCCGAAAGCTGAAGCTGGGTCGTCACTGGGTCTTTCAGCAAGACAATGACCCTAAACATATGGCCAAATCTACACAGAAATGGTTCACCAGACACAAAATCAAGCTCCTCCCATGGCCATCTCAGTCCCCTGACCTCAACCCCATTGAGAACCTGTGGGGTGAGCTGAAGAGGAGAGTACAGAGGAGAGGACCAGGTCTCTGGATGATTTAGAGAGATTCTGCAAAGAGGAATGGCTGAAGATCCCTCTTTCTGTCTTTTCCCATCTTGTGAAACATTATAGGAGAAGATTAGGTGCTGGTTTGTTGGCAAAAGGGGGTTGTACAAAATATTAACACCAGGGGTGCTAATAATTGTGACACACATTATTTGATGTCAAATAATTATTTCTTTATGTGGGATTTTTTCCCCACTGAATAAATGCACTTGTATTGAAGGTTGGATTTTTCTCTTTTTTTCCATTAAGGTCCCATATTATTTAGAAAAAAAAATAAATAATTGGAAGCTAAAAAACACATCTCAACCAGGGGTGCCAATAATTATGGAGGGCACTGTATATATGTGTGTGTGTGTGTGTGTGTGTGTGTGTGTGTGTGTGTGTGTGTGTGTGTGTGTGTGTGTGTGTGTGTGTGTGTGTGTGTGTGTGGTGTGTGTGTGTGTGTGTGTGTGTGTGTGTGTGTGTGTGTGTGTGTGTGTGTGTGTGTGTGTGTGTGTGTGTGTGTGTGTGTGTGTGTGTGTGTGTCGATCCTTCCTTCTCACGACCTCATTTGCACATTTTCCCTTCTCCTTCCTCTCATTGTCACTCTCACCATTCCAAGCTTCTGATCAAGTTTTCACTTGTGAACATACCTGGTACACTTTATTTTAGTGTACATATATTAGCACTAATACATACAATGCATACAATGTGCCTCTCTAAGTAACTTGATAGGGATGTACTAAGCAAAATCAAACATTTGTTAGGCATGTATTCGCAAATGTCTTGTTCATGCACAATAAGGGATTTATTACCATTTTAATCTTACTAAGGTCCTAGCTTTTGATTAGTACATGCCTTTCAAGTTACTTATGCAGTAACTTGTTACTTCTTACTTATACATTAACATTGTATGCATTACTGCGAATAGATGTAACACTAAAATAAAGTGTTAACACACACTGCTACCAATCCCCCTTCCTATCTACCTGTAAACAAACCCATGTTTATTCCCAGGGACGGACTAAGATTGCTTGGGTTGCTGTGGGCCCACCCATAAGCCAGATTTTGTGAAAAAATGTTCATATACAGTGTCATAATTACGAGTTAGGAATTGAAGATAACAAGTTTATCAACTGTACTGAACACAACAGATACCTTAGGCCTACATTTTTCAATATTGCTTCTTTTCACAATTTTGCAATTTTTTAAATTTTGGTCAATCAGCCTGTCTAGTGAGGGCTACTAGGCTGCTGCCATATGTAGCCTGTGCATTAATCCCCCCTCCCCACCCCTGCCTAACTATGTGTAAACACACAGCTACACCTACCCTCTCCTTCCTCCTCTTTCTCTTCCTCCTTTTCCTCAACTATTGCCATTAAAGTCACTAAAGAACCCCCCGCCCTCTCCCTCTCTTTCTCTCTCTCTCTCTCTCTCTCTCTCTTCTCTCTCTCCTCTCTCTATCTATCTATATCTCTCTCTATCTCTCTCTCTCTCCTCCTCCTCATCCTCTCTCTCTCTCTCCTCTCTCTCTCTCTCTCTCTCTCTCTCTCTACCTCTCTCTCTCTCTGCATTATTGCACCTTGTTACGCAGAGTAGAAAGTCATAGCTGGAGAGTGCAGGACTGTTTGTCAGCACTTTATGTTCTATATCTGAATGGTGATGGACGGATGGGTCAAAGGGACAAACAGCACACCTGGAAAGGCATTTTGATTGTCTGTTTAGTTGCGATGGAGTGTGTAAAACAACTGCAGTAAGGCAGAAAGACACAAAGAGGGAAAAGGGGAAATACTATTAATGGAAAAGGTGTCACAGACATACTGTACAGAGGCATTTGCACAAGCTGAAGTGTTGCATTCAAACACTGAAGAGTGTTTTCCATTGAAACATTTTACCACAAAGGTCTCCAAAAACTGAGTGTCGGGATGAATGCCTTTTCAGGGCAAATACTGTATGTGGGGACAGATAGTTCAAGAAGAAAAAAAAAACAGACGGAAGGAGGACAAATATGATGAAGGTCATTATGATTGAATTATGATGAAGATTTGTTACAACCATCCAAGCATTGGAGTTTTGTCTATTGTAGCCAAAACCTATTTTTCACCACTTTAATGTTAAAACTACCTCCTTGTTTTTAACAGTGTAATAGCAAAAAATAGCTACGGCTTTTGTCGTGGGCCTACACGAGGGAAAAAAAAGTCTTCTTAAGCAAGGACATACTTTATTTTTAAAAAATCTCATAAAACGTCTCTGCTGATTTGTCACAGTCTGGCAAGTACAGTTATTCAGTTATGCGTACACACAGGTCAGAGAGTTCCAGCTTCAGCACCATGGACAGTTCCCGAGTGGTGTGCCTTCTGAGGGCTGTATAGAGGACATCGGGGAGCAGTTTAAAACAAGCCTGACGAGTTCAAATAGATTGAAAAAGACACCTCATCTATGAAAGACAAAATGTCTGACATGTTCTAACTGAGGGGAATGTGATGGAGGCCGTTGTGTGTGTGTGTGTGTGTGTGTGTGTGTGTGTGTGTGTGTGTGTGTGTGTGTGTGTGTGTGTGTGTGTGTGCGTGTGCGTGTGCGTGTGCGTGCGTGTGCGTGTGTGTGTGTGCATGCGTGCGTGTGTACATGTGGGTGTGTCTAACAGGACATGAACATAATTGTGACCAAACTTTTAACCTTTCATTTGTACCAAGTTGGAATGGTGAAGGTCAAGAGGATGTTTTACATGTGTAATAACTCCCACATGAATTTAAGATTTAAAAATAAGTTTGCTCCAAGGTTGCACGAAGAACTTTATATTGGAATTCGGTCAATTAGAAAGTCCTTTTGTGATTTAAATATGACATGTCCAGGTTACTTAAAAGGGCGTGTGTGTGTGTGTGTGTGTGTGTGTGTGTGTGTGTGTGTGTGTGTGTGTGTGTGTGTGTGTGTGTGTGTGTGTGTGTGTGTGTGTGTGTGTGTGTGTGTGTGTGTGTGTGTGTGTGTGTGTGTGTGTGCGTGTGTGTGCGTGCATCCGTATATGTGTGCGTGCGTCAGTGCGCACGCGCATGTGTGCGTCTGTGCGTCCGTGTGTTCAAAATTATTTTAATGCCCTGTAGCCTTACAACACATTGCTTCTCAATCCACCAATCTGTCCTAGTTTGACATTCTTTTGAGTCTAGCTATAACTGGAAATGGAAACGAGACAAGACATGTACTCAGTGTTTGGGTCTCAATATGCACACACACACACACGCACACGCACATTCATACTCGCGTTTTGTCTTGTTATTTGTATGCAATGCTTTGGCAACGCAGTGCCTTAACTGGCCTGCTAATACGCCATCATTTGAATTTGAATTTAAATTTGATTGAGAGAGAGAGACAGAGAGATGCCTACCATTTCCTACTGTCAGCTACTGTTATCTGGCACCTGCAATATGCCTTTGAATGTGTGCTGACAGCTCCAAATTTCTTTGGCCATCTTCACATCACTCTGCTTAATTCATGCCCAAGGTTACATAATCCACTTTGCAGGCCTTGCCTTTTTCATGATGTATTCCCAATAGGTAGAGTATTAACGCGGTTATTAGAGTGCCAGCTGCAGACAGAAGCTTGCCTGAAGTCAGACTTTTAAAGTGGTTGGGTGTTTAGAAAAACTGTGTGAAAAGAGTGAAAGTGTGCAAATACGTCTGAGGCAAAATGGGTTGATGATTCATATCTTTAAAATTCAGCCATAGAGAAACTTCTTCAGTATAAGAAAATTTGGAATGTTTTTAAATGTATATTTATCATCTGAATGCTCGCTAGCATGGATTTAGGCTGTCGGTGTGTTTTTTGATGGTATTGAAGGTGCTGGAGGTGAATGATGTGAACTGATGAAAGCAGTTTTCTCACTGTCTCTCTGTTTCTCTCTCTCTCACTCACTCACTCACTCACTCACTCACTCTCTCTCTCTCTCTCTCTCTCTCTCTCTCTCTCTCTCTCTCTCTCTCTCTCTCTCTCTCTCTCTCACACACACTCACACACACACGCACACACACACACACACACACACACACACACACACACACTCACACACACACACACACACACACACACACACACACACACACACACACACACACACACACACACACACACACACACACACACACACACACACACACACACACACACACACACACACAGACACACACATGCACGCGCACACACGCAGTGTGTCTTGTCTAGACATGCAGAATGCAGAATGAATGTGTCTGTGCCCTCATCATCATGCCCCTCTCTATATGGTGTCTCAGAGGTCATAAACCCTTCCGGAATCTCTTTGTGAAGCCCAATGTGCCATAATACATCAGCTGAATTGTTAAGGTGAATCTCTGCATTCCTGGGTGATGGCCATGGTATGCCCCTTTGATATTGCCACGCATGTGAGCATAGGGGCAGTTATTGTCCAAAGCATCTGCTGCAGTGGGCAGTAAGCGGATGGTGGGCTAGTTATGGGGTGCTTATTTAGGGCAAATTTAGGGCTTTTTTTTATTTGACTTTGCCCTGGCATTGTCCTGTCCAACTAACTCGATGTTGCACTGCTACACAAGTACTCACATGCTTTTAGGTTTTTGTCCTCCTAAAGTAGTGTTTTCAAAGTTTGTCAGAGCATGGGCATTGCCTTGATTGTTTTAAAGTCAAATCTTTTGAAGCTGAATAGTGTGTAGGCCACCGCTGGTAAAACATCTGCTATCCTCGTCTAGCACCTGTGTTCCTTTTTAGATACGTGCCCGTCCTTGATATTTAATACAGATGAGCCCCATCTACACACACACACACACACACACACACACACACACACACACACACACACACACACACACACACACACACACACACACACACACACACACACACACACACACACACACACACACACACACACACACACACACACACACACACCGAAGCGCACAAACACAGACACACACATTAAAAAAAAAAACCACACACACACACACACACACACACACACACACACACACACACACACCGACACACACCGACACACACACACACACACACACACACACACACACACACACACACACACACACACACACACACACACACACACACACACACACACACACACACACACACACACACACACACACACACACACACACACACACACACACACACACACACACACTCTGTGTGTATGTAAGAGTGAGCTATATAGTTAATAGTTAATGTAGGCTATGTGTAAGTATGTGTGTAATGTCTCGTGGGAAATGTGTTTTTGTATTTATGCATGCGTGTATGCTACTTGACACCTTCATTTCCCCCTGGGATCAATAAATGATACTCTACTCTACTCTACCCTACTCTACTCTACTCTACTCTACTCTACTCTACTCTACTCTACTCTACTCTACTCTACTCTACTGTACTCTACTCTACTCTACTCTACTCTACTCTACTATTCCACTATTTCCCCAATTACACAGTTGAAGACGCACTGTCTGTTCTCAGTTAGTTCTCCCCGCTTGTGTGTGTCTCGTGTTAATGGGACACTGGAGACATTCCCTCTTTATCTTTCAGTGTTCTTGACATTGAGTTTAGATAGCTGAAAGAACTCGATGTGGCCCCATTGTGTCTCTTGCTCCTGATAAAAATAATCTCTCTGCCTCCGAATGCCAAACACTGAACGCGATCGACAGTCTGGCAGCACGGGAGTTAGTCACGGAACGTCTGCAGTAGAAATAACAGCTATCAGAGACTGCAACCTGGCTCACTTGCCAATGCTAGATGCACGTGATGATTTGTGTTTGGCGCCACACGCAGGTGACCCAAAACACTGCAGACAGGCACACAGACAGACAGACAAACAAAGAGACAGACAGACAGATAGATAGACAGGCTTATTGCGATACCTGGCCAAACCCCTCCAAGACGCCAAGTAATAAGATAATTTGAACAACTCCAAAAGGCAATGGCAAGAGAAGAGAGCCAAGTGCTTGAAGGCCCCAGAAAAGCGCAGTTAAATTGCTTTTCAGCTTGTTGATTACAGGGTTATGATTTCTCAGCTTGTGCAGAGAGGGTTCTTTTTGTGCCGTCTTATGATAACACATTTCATTTTATGTGTTGCGTTGAATGATAATTTATGGAAATTAAGTGACACCTTACCCTCCACCTACAGTATGTTCAACATCGCATTCCAGGCTTCAGACAGAGATATGGAGGATTGACATTGAGAGTAAGACTGAAGATGAGGTTAAACAGTAGTAATGAGAGAGAGAGAGGGAGAGAGTTACATAGAAGAGCGCTCTCTGCATTTTCTGATTTCATCACAGCATCGACAGAGAAAGAGAGAGAGAAGAGAGACACACACAGGAAAACTCAAACGCAGACAGAGAAGAGGGTTCTGTGTGTAACATCTAGAGAGAGAATGAGAGAGTGGTAGCGTGGGAGAAATGAGGGAAAGGAGTAGATGGAGAGAAACAGAGAAATATATAAGAGAAAAACTTCTGTCACGATGTTCAGCGAGAGAAGTAAAGAGAGTCCTCTGCTTTTGCCACTACATGGGGAGAGAGAGGGAGGGAAAACAGAGGAGAGAGCCCTCCACCCACTAATGAAGCCAGATTGGCACACTTGATCCGTATGCTGTCTGTCTCCGACACCAGGCCCAGAGCTAACTTCCTGTCTGAGGATCAGAATA
>NC_085860.1:57702391-57704891 GCF_034702125.1 Engraulis encrasicolus | reverse complement strand
TTTATAGCACAAGGTCGGCTCTATGATTATTGTGAATGTTTGCTGCACTTCTTTGCACTTTTGGTCACATGCTCAAGTGCACGTGTTTCTCTCTGTAAACACACACACCGACACACAGACACACTTTGTACACACACACACACACACACACACACACACACACACACACACACACACACACACACACACACACACACACACACACACACACACACACACACACACACACACACACACACACACACACACACACACACACACACACACAGACAACCAGGCCCTCTCTGCTGTGCTGTGCTGTGCTGTGCTGGAGGCCAGGGCTGGAACAGCAGGGTACAGCCTGCACTGATCCAGCCAAGTGGCATGATAACACCTCCAGCCCAAACTATCCTCTTCTTCTTCTATGTCTGTCTGTCTGTCTGACTTTCTGTCTGTCTGTCTGTCTGTCTGTCTGTCTGTCTCTCTCTCTCTCTCTCTCTCTCTCTCTCTCTCTCTCTCTCTCTCTCTCTCTCTCTCTCTCTCTCTCTCTCTCTCTCCCCCCCTATTCACTCTCTCCATCTCTCCTTTCTTCTCTTTTTACATTTGTCTTAGCCTTAGACTCACATTGCCTACGTTTACATGAGACATTTAATTCAGAATTAACTCACTGTAATAGCTTTGAAAGCTTAACAATTCGGACTTAAATGACATAACAAATTCGGACTTAAATGAAAGATCAAAGTTGACAGAACTATTTAATTCTGAATTATTAATTCGGAATTAAAAGTGGCATGTAAACGCTGGGAATCTCTCTGTCTTTTCTTTTATTCCTGTCTTCTCCTGTCATCTATTTCTAACTTTCGCTCCCCACTCAATCCCTCACCTTCAGCCCAGCCCATATTTGTTTTTTTTTCTGTGTTCTGTTTTATTTTGTTTTTCAAAGTTTGTTTACTTCTTTTCATCCCATTCTCCAACTACAGTACAAAGTAGGGTAGCTCTCTGTCTTTTCACACAGTTTTAACCTCAATAACCCCTCATCTATTCTCTCATTTACATCTCCTTCATCTCCCCGCTGTCTTTACTTTTTTCCTAACCCTTTTGTTCCTCGCTTTCTACCTTGTACTTTTTTCAACTCCCTCTGTGTTTTGCTCTAATATTTAGACACTTGTCTAAATTATTTTATACTCTTTCAACCTTTTTTGTCGTTTACAGTATCCCTCTCAATCCATCAATGCCTCTTGGCTTTAAATTGTGCCTCCTCTTTACATCTTTGGCACATCACCCTTTCAGTTCTGCTTTTTTTTATCAGCCTTTTCCTTCAATTATTGGACATTAATAAAGTATCTCTACATTCAAATGAACTTTAAATCCTTTACCTCTACATTGAATCATCCTGTTATTTTTTTATGTTTTGCTATCTATCTGCTGGGCTTCAAGACACCAATTAAGGCCAAACCCCCACCATTGCAAAGTAGTTGCTAGACCTGGCCTTGCATCTGAACATGTCAACGTTCAAGGTGGAAACGTGCTAGATATTTTATACAATATGTCTCATGAATACCATACAAAACATGGAACGCTATGCCAGATATTGTAGATATTACGCAAGAGCGATACGAGCGATTGAAGCGACAAGCGTATGTCCAGGCAAAGCATTCAAACATTCCCATTGGCTGTGGTCACTGGACCCTATACAGTCATGAACTAAATGAATGACTAAATGAATAGGCCTACCCACTGTTTCCAAGTGACCACATATAAACAGGCGGTATCCTGTTGGTGTAATAAAATATAAAAAATATATAAAATTGTGAGGGTTTGTGCCTAGGCAGCAAGAAATCACGATCACAAATTAAGAAGTCTGACTGTGAGAAAGCATCACGTTTTCCCTGTGGATTATGCTTTTTTTCCCCTTCTCTTTCTCATTCTTGAAGAGAGAAGAGAGAGAGAGAGAGAGAGAGAGAGAGAGAGAGAGAGAGAGAGAGAGAGAGAGAGAGTTGGGTAGAGGTGTTCTATTCGGTGGAATAGTGAGAGGGCTTGCCTGTGATTACCTGGCCATTTTCCAGGGCTTTGTCTCACACTGTTGCTCTGTTGGCTGGTCAGGCATCTCTGCTTCAGGAACAATTTGTCTAGCAGCACAGGAGAGCTCAGTGATGCTTTGCAGATCCCCAGACCCGTTTACAGACCATCCAGGCTGTTTGTGAGTTGTGTTGTGTTGTGTCTTGTGTGGGTGGGCTCATTTTGTTGAATGTCACCGAGTGGAACAGAGCCAGGGTCTTGCCTGCAATATCTGTTTGGTTGCTGCCTTACCGGACAAATAGACCAGCCGCGACGCGATTGAAGCGACAGAGAATCGCTTCTGTGCAGCAAGAGCGATACGAGCGATTGAAGCGACAAGCGTATGTCCAGGCAAAGCATTCAAACATTCCCATTGGCTGTGGTCACTGGCCCTATACAGTCATTGGCTGTCGCGGCTGGTCGCCGAACCACATCATAGAAAGTTGAAAGGATTTCAACTTCA
>NC_085860.1:57694891-57697391 GCF_034702125.1 Engraulis encrasicolus | reverse complement strand
TGGGGACAGTACTCCGGTGGGGGGCAGGGCACCAGCTGGGGTGTTGCCTGGGGCCCAAATCCTAGTAGGATCTCCGTGTTGGGTTTGATATTTCCATTCAATTGTGACAGTAGTAGACCTGCACTGCTGTGCAAAACAAGAACGCAGTAAGTCAAAATGGTCTAAAAAAAAATTTATATCGGAAATGGGTTTTAAACTACCTCATTTGTCTTGTGTCAAAAAATGGTGGTCCAACACCGTCCCGTTTTGGAGAAAACTCATTTTGAAAGTGCAAAAATGACCCAAAAAAAGTTACTGCCTGTTGTATTTAAAGGCTATGTCGTACAAAACAAAAACGCAGTAAGTCGGCGAGTTACTGCTGCACGTTTCAATGGGACTGGTTTGGGAGTAGACAGTAATACTAGCCAAGAACGCAGTAACTCATGCAGTAACTCCTTTTTGTGGCAGTAGTACCAGCCAAGAACGCAGTAACTCTGTTTTTTGTGGCAAATAAATGTTGTTTTTTTTGTTTTTGTGCATTAAATTTCTATCCTAAAAAAGCATTATCAGGAAGTGTCACCACCAATTTACCGACAACACAGTTGTCGCGCCATATGGGAAACTTTGAAGCCTTTTTTCTCAGTTTGCCGTTTTCAGAGTTACTGCGTTCTTAGATTGTAGGGCAGTGTAGTCCTGAGTGCTTGGGGGTCCTGTTCCTCCGCTGTATCATGATGAACAGAACTGAACAGACTATTGGAAAAGAAACACCATATTTATTTGTTATTGTGCCTGCGCACACGTGTGTGTCTGTGTGTGTGTGTGTGTGTGTGTGTGTGTGTGTGTGTGTGTGTGTGTGTGTGCGTGTGCGTGTGCGTGTGCGTGTGTGTGTGTGTGTGTGTGTGTGTGTGTGTGTGTGTGTGCGTGTGTGTGTGTGTGTGCGTGCGTGTGTGTGTGTGTGTGTGCGTATGCGTGTGTGTGGGTGTGTGTGGGTGTGTGTGTGTATGTGTGTGTGTCTCTGTGTGTGTGTGCGTGTGTGCGTGTGTGTGTGTGTGTGTGTTTTCTGATCAATCTCGCTCATAACATAAAGTAAAAAAAAAATCGTCAAACCTAAACCACATTTGGCATAGGAAAGACCTTCCAAAGTGCACTATTCAGTTGACAAGAGGACTAATCAATTTGATTATCTTGTGCATACACAGACACAATGACTAAACATTCTGATGGCACTGACACATTCATTGGCAAAATAAACTGCCTGATGATATAAGGATTTTGAACAAAACACTGTTCAGCAGGTGATCCATACTATTCTGTTTGAGAAATGCCTTGATTTTAGCAAATTGCAACAGAGATTCGAGAAATTCTCCAACGCGATAGAGAAAAACTGTAGCACAGGTGAGAATCAGGAGAATGGAGCACTGGGGGCACACAGGGTGACAGAGAGGGAGAGAGGGGGAGGGAGGCAGAAGGACAGGCAGAGAGACAGATGGGCAGAAAGAGAGCGCACCACCTTTAGTCGTGCTTCCCCCCTTAGTACTCTCTCTCTCTCTCCCTCTCACGCACACACACGCACACGCACACGCACACGCACACGCACACGCACACGCACACGCACACGCACACGCACACACACACACACACACACAAACAGGTGTCATCTCGGCCATCTCACCTTGAGCCTGCATAACCTCCTCCTGACCATCTGCTCCTGAGCACACTTTTTGTTCTTCACCTCAATCCACTCAGCCCAACCACACCACCACGCACGCACGCACGCACGCACGCACGCACGCACGCACGCACGCACGCACGCACGCACGCACGCACGCACGCACGCACGCACGTAAGCATGTGCCAGCCCTCTCTGAGATTGACATACTTAAAGAACATAAATGTCATGTCAATGTAAATGAAATGCTACAAGGATGAAACAAAATAGAGCAGTGAAGGTCATCAAAGTGGAAACGGAGAACATTAGTTACAAAAAAGATGATAAAAAGTCAGGGATGAAGAGGGGGAAATAACAAAGAAGTGTGTGTGTGTGTGTGTGTGTGTGTGTGTGTGTGTGTGTGTGTGTGTGTGTGTGTGTGTGTGTGTGTGTGTGTGTGTGTGTGTGTGTGTGTGTGTGTGTGTGTGTGTGTGTGTGTCTGTGTCTGTGTCTGTGTGTCTGTGTGTGTGTGTGGTTTCATTGTGTTGGTCACAATGTTTACGCATAATGGCTTTGTGTGTGGGTGTATGAGAGAGAGAGAGAGAGAGAGAGAGAGAGAGAGAGAGAGAGAGAGAGAGAGAGAGAGAGAGAGAGAGAGAGAGAGAGAGAGAGAGAGAGAGAGAGAGTCAGCTGTGATGTGTGTGCCTGTGGGACACTGAGTCGGGGTCAAAGGTCATTTCCAGTGTGCTGATGGGAAGTGGACCCACATGGGACTCCACTGGGGTGTGGAGAGGCTGTTGGGAACTACACACAAGCGTGCAGACACAGTCACACACACAATCATAGTCACTCGCACAAACACACACTCGCGCA
>NC_085860.1:57672391-57679891 GCF_034702125.1 Engraulis encrasicolus | reverse complement strand
GGGATACAAGTCTGACACTCTAACCACTTAGCCATGACTGCCCTTCTTTTGCAAACATCAGATGGCGCATCCATTTTACAAGAAGAGTAAGGACAAGTGAGCTGATAAGTCCTCACGTTTGGCCCAGCACCTGCAAAAGCATTGATAAAGTGCTGCTGCATCTATATATACAGATTTAGCGACAGATTTTGTAATATAGTATTGGTCCAGCACCACACCATAGATGAAAACTCAGGCAGCTGGCCATGAAAGCTGGCCTCCAATCACAACACTCTATCTGTGTTTTTTCTCTGTTTTGAGTGAATTTGTGTAGTAAGTCATTGGTGTGTGTGTGCATGTGCATGTGAGTGTACGTGTACGTGTGTGTGTGTGCATGTGTATGTGTATGTGTGTGTTTTTCGCTCATCACCCCTGCTGAGGTGATGTGTGTATGGCTGCTGCATGTGAGTGTGTCTGTGAGACTGCCAGTTTTGGAGTGTTCCTCTTCCTGTGGAGGATAATCACTCCTCTCTCTTCTCTCTCTGAGTCTTGCGTGATGGATGCAATTTTCTGCCCCTAATGACCCAAAATGAATGCGGCCCTCAAACGGATGTTAACCTGTCACTGTGCATCAGGGACTGCAGAGTGTCTCTCGTAAAAATAAATAGATTACCTAATAGACCTCTGTCAGTGAGCTGTGTGCGTGCGTGTGTGCGTGCGTGCGTTTGTGTGTGTGTGTGTGTGTGTGTGTGTGTGTGTGTGTGTGTGTGTGTGTGTGTGTGTGTGTGTGTGTGTGTGTGTGTGTGTGTGTGTGTGTGTGTGTGTGTGTGTGTGTGTGTGTGTGTGTGTGTGAACTTCTATTCTCATCTACAGTGCTGCATGCATATGACATATTTC
The DNA here is from genome assembly GCF_034702125.1 of Engraulis encrasicolus. NCBI lineage: Eukaryota > Metazoa > Chordata > Actinopteri > Clupeiformes > Engraulidae > Engraulis > Engraulis encrasicolus. The sequence continues at coordinate 57,679,015 of NC_085860.1, read as the reverse complement.
TATCCTCCCTTCATTTAACCCGGGGTATATAAGTAGGGAACCTGAAATGGGGTGGGCACGTGAATCTTTTGTCCTGGCCAACTAAACCAAAAGCTGTCAGCGGCCCTCAATATAAGAATATGTATTCTTAATGCTTTTGCTCCATGAGCCATGTGAGTCTGTATTGCTATCAGTATTGCACATTCAGAATTGTCAGGAAGGAGTCTGGCGATGTTTGGCAGCTGTTAAAGTCTAAAGAGTTTCTTTTGAATGCTTATGCTCAGGCATGTGCATACAACAAGATCTACCAATTGCAAATTTAGCATAATGACAGTGTTAGAGTACATAATAATCTCTCTCTCTCTCTCTCTCTCTCTCTCTCTCTCTCTCTCTCTCTCTCTCTCTCTCTCTCTCTCTCTCTCTCTCTCTCTCTCTCTCTCTCTCTCTCTCTCTCTCTCTCTATTTCTTGCACTCTCTTTTCTCTCTCTTAGTGGGTGTCTGTCTCATCCACTCTGGTGTAACACAGTCTCTGTCTTTCTCTCTCACCATTAGTCTTTACACTCCTTCCCCTTTGCCTCCCCATCTCTCTCTCTCTCTCTCTCTCTCTCTCTCTCTCTCTCTCTCTCTCTCTCTGTCTGTCTGTCTGTCTGTCTGTCTGTCTGTCTGTCTGTCTGTCTTTCTCTGTCTTTGTCTTTGTCTTTGTCTCTGTCTCTGTCTCTGTCTCTGTCTCTGTCTCTGTCTCTCTCTCTCTCTCTCTCTCTCTCTCTCTCTCTCTCTCTCGTTGCGCATGTGCGAGTTTGAGTGTGGGGAGCGTGTCCTGAGCGTGAGTGGAGCCTCTTGGGCATTTTCTAATTTCTAACTTTTTGTGCGTCCTTTTGTGTGTTTTGCAGCGCTATTTTCTATTTTTGGTGTATGGCGCGGCCGAATAGGCTACTTTGGGTAGTTTGTTTGTTTAGCTCGCCACCCTCGGCGTCCCAGCCTAATTGGCAGCGTGGCCGCCGCAGGTACAATGGTGTTTGGTGAACTCACTAGACGACATGGTGTTAAAGTTCAGTGCTCTGCGAGTGTTGAGGACTGTAGCCTGGCCATAGGCAACATAGTTGGTCATGAACACATCAAATCTGCCTCGCGCATGAATAGCGCGGTTATTGTTTTTTTGGGATCGGTTGACAAAGCTCGGGAGGTAATTGCTTCGGGCATTGTCTTAAATGATATGCTTACACCTGTTCTGCCTCTTAGCACTCCGGCTACGAAGATCATAGTATCTAATGTCCCCCCCTTCATTGACGATAGTCTAATTGAGGATCACTTGCAGCGTTATGGTAGACTTGTTTCCCCCTTGAAAAAGATTTCTTTGGGATGCAAGTCGCCCTTATTGAAACATGTCGTGTCCTTTCGAAGGCAGACGTACATGGTGCTGGACCAAGATGATGTGCCACTTGATCTGCATATTAAATTGAGGGTTGATGGTTTTGATTACACAGTTTATGTGACGTCCAACACTGCTTTAGTGTGTTTTTCCTGTAACATGACAGGCCATGTGGTTCGTGACTGTCCGCGTAAAAAGCGGGGTGGAGCTCAACCACCATCTACCGTAATTGAACCAGAGAGGGGTGCTGCTAATTCCACTGCTACCTCCGCTGCTGGTGCTTCGACTGTGCCTTCCCAAACTCCTGTACCTGCGGCCCCCAATGATCCTTTACCTACCCCCAATACTGACCCGCTACCCTCCGTTGCTGATCTGTCACCCCAAACTACTTTGCCTTTGATTGAGGCCGCCAGGTCGGCTGATGCTGTCTCTGAGCATAATTTGGCTAGTACATCTGCCACGGATAAGGTTGCGGTGGCCCCAGATGTTGACGGTAATTTGTCCTCGTCTGAACCTGTCACGAGTAACGCTGCCGTTAATGACATGATCTCCAAAGAGCTCGATGCTCTGAGTAAAGTGGGCGCGTCCAGTGTAGGCTCGGATGCGCTGTCAGTTGAAGTTGAGGCGATGGTCTGTGAGTTTAAGCCGCCTAAAAGGAAGGATAGGCAGACTGATCCTGATTGTAATCCCTCTAAATCGAAGAAAATTGACTCCGCCAGTGCAAACTGTGATAGCGATGATGACTCGGTGTGTTCGACGATGTCGATTGGCTCATTGAGTGATCTTACTGAGTTGGGTGGGGAGAAGACGGTTCAATATTCGGCGGATGACATAACTCGGTTTCTGCGAGACACGAAGGGGAAACGCGACGTCGAAGTGGAACAGTTCTTCCCTGACCGCTGTCAATTTATTAATGACGCAGTCTGCCTAATAAGAAATAAGGCGTTTGATTCAAAGGAGGTTGCGCGCCTCCGTAAACACTTGGGCATATTGCGTCGTAAAATTAGGCAGGGAGCCACGTCAATTTCTCAAACATAACATATAATGGCAAACACACTGAACATTGCAACTCTTAATTTAAATGGTGCAAGGGATGTGAAGAAAAGACTGGCACTCCTTGACTTCATCAATTTGAAGCGTGTTAGTGTTGCAATGGTTCAGGAGACGCATAGTGATAAAGTGAATGAGGTCGACTGGAAAAAGGAATGGGATGGTCAGATTTTTTTTAGTCATGGGTCTGCGTTGAGCGGGGGCGTGGCAATTTTGTTTTCTAAGGGCTCCCTCCCACTTTCTTGTTGTGCCCAAGAGTTAGTGGAAGGGAGACTTCTCATGGTGACCGCCCATTTTGATAGTACTGTTATTGTATTTATTGTTGTGTATGCACCTACTATTGGCCATGAAAGGGTGGCCTTCTTTGATAAACTTAATGAAGTGCTTATGACTTTAGACTCTGAATCTCTTCTCTTTCTGGCGGGGGATTTTAATTGCACTGAAAATGAAAAATTGGACAGGAACCATATGGAACCTCATGTCCCCTCTCAAAGGGCAATTATTCAATTAGTTAAGAATCATGATTTGGTTGACGTATGGAGGGCTTTTTATCAGGAGGCGAGGCAGTATACATGGTCTCACAGTAGGGATAATTATGTTTCCTTTGCACGCCTGGACAGAATATATGCTCCCTCACTTCAGCTTAATATAATTAAATCTTGTACTATTGTGCCTACTGGTTTTTCAGATCATTCTGCAGTTACTTGTAGCATATCTGTTAAGGCTTTTAAACCGAAAAGTGCCTATTGGTGTTTTAACACTTCACTTTTAGATAATGAGCATTTTAGAAACACCTTTAAGCATTTTTGGGGAATTTTTCAGGGACAAAAATGTTCTTTTTCTTCTTTAAGGGATTGGTGGGAATATGGGAAGACTCAAATCAAAGTGTTGTGTCAGCAATTTACTTCTTATGTCACGAATGGTATTATTGATTCACTTACTACTCTGGAAAAAGAGATTTTAGCTCTCCAGGGGTCTCTATCCACGGGTGATGCGTGTGTTAGGGATCTCCTGGAGGGGAAGAAGAGCTCACTTGCTGAACTTTTGGATGTTAGAGCGCAGGGGGCGCTGGTGCGTTCCAGGTTTCAAGGTGTCTCTTTAATGGACACACCCTCAAAGTTCTTTTTTAATTTGGAGAGACGACATGGCCAGAGTAGACTCATGCACTCCTTGAAGACTGAGTCTGGCCAGGAATTGTCTGATCCAGCACAAATGCGAGCCTATGCTAGGTCTTTCTATTCTAGCCTGTATGATTGTGAGCTCATTCCCGAAAATTTAGTTTCAAGTGATTTTTTTGAAGGGCTGCCTAGGCTGCCTAAGGAGAGTCATACTGAAACTGATGGTCCTTTGACTCTCTCTGAGCTTGAAAGTGCACTTATGAGTATGGAAAATGGTAAATCCCCTGGGATAGATGGTCTGCCTATAGATTTTTATAAAACATTCTGGAATTACCTGGGGGAGGACCTCCTGGCAGTACTGCGCGAGTGCCTAGAAGCAGGCTGCCTTCCTCTAAGCTGCCGCAGGGCGGTTGTGACGCTCTTGCCAAAGAAGGGTGATTTGCAAAACATTGGTAACTGGCGGCCAGTCTCGCTATTATGCTCTGATTTGAAGATCCTAGCTAAGGCTCTGGGATCAAGGCTTAAAAAAGTAATAGGCCAGGTGGTGCATCCAGACCAATCTTATTGCATACCTGACCGGTCCATACTTGATAATATAGCTATGGTCAGGGACCTGTGGACTATATCAGAGAAGCTGGGTCTTAATGTGGGACTGATATCTCTAGATCAACAAAAAGCATTTGACCGTTTAGAGTTCCTGTACCTGTGGTCAGCCATGAAATCCTTTGGGTTCAGCTCCAGCTTTATCAACATGGTTAGAGTCCTTTACCGTAATATTGAAAGTGTTCTGAAAATAAACGGGTGTTTGGGGGCTCCATTCAAGGTGTTGCGTGGAGTTCGGCAGGGCTGTCCATTGTCAGGGATGTTGTATTCCATTGCCATTGAGCCTCTGTTACACAGATTACGGACTGGTTTAGGGGGTATCTCTGTGCCTTTGATTAATGAATGTTTTTATTTGTCTGCTTATGCCGATGATGTTTCTGTGTTTGTTAATGGGGAACATGATGTCAATGTCTTGAAAAGAATAGTTCATGATTTTCATTCTGTCTCTTCCGCTAAAGTAAATTGGGGTAAGTGCACGGCCATCTGGGTGGGGGAATGGGAAAAGAGATGTACTGGCCTGCCCGGGGGTTTGCTTTGGGGAAGGGAGGGTTTGAAATATCTTGGTGTATATCTGGGGAATGATTCATTTATCCAAAAGAACTGGGACGGGGTGCGAGAGAAAGTCAAGAGCCGTCTGGATAAGTGGAAGTGGTTGCTCCCCCAACTCTCCTATAGGGGGCGTGCTCTCATCGTGAACAACCTGGTGGCCTCTACGTTGTGGCATAAGCTAGCTTGTGCTGAGCCCCCACGTGGACTACTTCAAAGCATCCAAAGTGACATGGTGAACTTTTTTTGGGACGGGCTGCACTGGGTGCCTCAAGCGGTACTCTTCTTGCCCAAAGAGGATGGAGGACAAGGTCTCATTGATCTTGTCAGCAGGAAGGATACATACAGACTACAGTTTCTCCTGAGACTGCTCACAGCTTCCACTGATCAGGCCTGGGGACTGTTGGCCCTTGGCATCTTGCGTGGGGTTGGTGGACTGGGTCTGGACACTGCTCTGTTTCTCATGGATCCCAAACGACTCAATCTTACTGGACTGCCCTTGTTTTATCAGAGCTTATTCAAAGTGTGGGGTTTGTTTGGGCATCAGTGGGTGGGGGGGCTCTCCTCAATTCACTGGCTGCTTGAGGAGCCTGTTATTTTGGGGTCCCGTTTTGATGTGTCATGTAATGAACTGCCTGGTCTTACGGCCTTATTGCGTGGGAAGCATGTACTTCAATTGCGTGATATTGTTTGCAAAGCTGGGTGTGATCTGCAAGATGTTCAGGCGATTGCCTCCTTTTTGGGGGTGAGGTCCCTCAGATACGTGACAAATTTCCTTGGGAAGCTTGGTGGGCTTTTCAGTTCACAGGAGAAGCGATTGCTTCAGGAGTATGGGGACGGGTTGACTATATGTAATGCTGACGATATGTTTCCTAATATGCTTGTTACACCTGATGTGAGGGAATGTGGTTTTGCAAGCCCTTCTCTTAGTTTTCCTGAGTGTGATAGTATATTCTTGTACTCAGCGACTGGGAAGGTGCTGTATAGGAATATGGTAAAGGTGCTGCATAAAGATGCCCTGAAGGGTAGACCTGATACTGTGTGGAGGGATAAGCTGGAGCTCTCTGAGGAGAAAAAACCTGTGTGGAGAGCGCTGTACAAACCTCCTTTAACGAAAAGAGCTGGTGACTTACAGTGGCGGGTCCTTCATGGGGCCATTGCCGTCAATGCTTTTAAGTCTACAATAAACCCTGGGGTTAGCAGTACCTGTCCTTTCTGCACCTGTAGGGAAACTGTTTTTCACTGTTTTATGGAGTGTTCCAGACTTGTCCCTTTGTTTTCTTTTTTGAGCCTTCTGCTGTTTTCATTGGGTGTAGTTTTTTCTCACCAGGGTTTTATTGTTGGTTTCTTTTATAATCAAAGGCACAGAGCGAAGTGTGAAATGATAAATTTTGTTGTTGGTGTGGCGAAGCTGGCAATCTATTTGAGTCGAAAAAACAAACTTAAAGGTGGGGCTGGGGATGATGTTGTGCCTATTCTGATGAACCTGATCAGGTCTAGAATTAGTGCTGACTTTTGTTTTTTTAAATTTACGGGGGCAATGGACTATTTTAAGGACAAATGGTGTAGTTTTGATTGTTTCTGCTCTGTGACAGACCAAGATGAGATTTTGTTTTCCCATCTTTTGACCTGATGATTGTTTTTGTTTCTGTTTGGGGTAGTTGGTCTCTGTTTAGGGTTCATGCTTTTTGATTCAAAATAAAGCGCTTTTAAAATTCAAAATTCTCTCTCTCTCTCTCTCTCTCTCTCTCTCTCGCTCTCTCTGTTTCTCCCCTTCTCTCTCTCTGTATGCCTAGCTTGACATAACATTTGTGTACAGGGCAAGAGCAGGCACACAGCCTAACTCAAGGCTGCAGTAATGAGCATGATAATGAGAGGCACTAGTCGTTAGTGTACTGTATGTATCTGGATGCACCCACCTCTCTCTCGCCTCGTGTGTGTGAGTGTATGTGAGTGTTT
>NC_085860.1:57662391-57667391 GCF_034702125.1 Engraulis encrasicolus | reverse complement strand
TAGGATTTTATGATTCACTGTGATACAGACCGACACATTTTTCATTATAAATCCCTGTAACGTCTGATTTGAATTTAGTCACCCTCCTTACCCCAGACTTTTTTTCTCCAGTTAATCCCTAGTGTCTGTTCATATGATTTTTCCAACACATAAGGGATCAATAGCACAAAAACACTTTCAAAACAGTCAACCGTGTTACTCAACTGTTTTACGGTCAACAGTGCAGGGGAACAAGTCGGCACTTTTTTAGGAGAAAAAACAGAGCAGACAAACCCATTTCCCTAGAACACAAATTATTTTGTTTGTTTGTCTGTCAATATGGAGATAAATTGGCAAAAACATACTCCTCCTCAACTGTCATAGCTGATGCGTAACACCATTGGCGGTAACACGGCTTGACATTTCAGCCATTTTTATGGTGTTGTGCTAACTGAGGACCTCAGAAGTTCCACCACAACACCTTAATCAATTCATGTATTTGTATGCTTTATCTCTGTTTTTCTACATGTGATTTCTAATTCAGATTCTTATGAATATGTTGATAACACAGTTGACAGGCAATTTTCCCGCTATGAGAACATGAAAAAAAATATATTAAATTATGGAAGGATGGAGCTCAAAACTTACCAAAAAGTCTACCCATATCCTGCCAAAGAGGTTATGACATCACTTGATGTTATTTGTATGGCCTAAGACCAAACCATTACTGATTTATGGATGGGGTTTCAGACCGTGACACGGTTAACACAGTTTTCGTGGACACACATAAAATGGCAAATTTCATGTATAATGGAAAGCACAGTGGTCTTTCTGACAGTTTTGTCATTTTGTGATGATTACTGTGAATCAACATTTGCAATCGTCTTGGGCAAAACAAGTTTCTTTACATGCTAATATGAAGACTGAATCTGACATTTGGAAAACAGGACGGCATGAAAACGCCCAAAACCAGTATTAAATATTCATTCTTGCTGAGGGAAATAATGCCATGTCTACACTTTCTGTATTATATGAAAGATAAATGTGTGCTAATGTCCAAAACATCATTGGAAGCAGTTAATAGTTAGTGGAATTGGCAAATAAAATCCATGGACTTAAAAGCGCAGTCGAATCGTAGAATCACTATCATGCTGAATGAATCACTTGGGGTCATTAGTCTGCTCATTACCATTATGAATAAAAAATAAATACAAAAACACTCAAGATGTTTGCTGCCAATAACACAAATACAGAATCTAGAAGCATAATATGGTACTGTCAAATTTTGTATTTTCAACATTTGCGTCATGTAGTGATGTTGAGTAGTTATCTGCTTTTCGCAGAAAGGTGAAGCTTCTTTTTATTCATTAGGAGGCTAGTATCCATGTGCATGCCAAAAGGTCCAGTCCCAAACTCAGAGATGCCTATTATCCACCTATGCTGTTGGCAAACAGAAGAGGACGGTGAGTCATGCTTCATCAACAAAACCCTGTTTCAGAAAAGAAAACAAGGAAAGTGTTTCCATTGGATTATAGATTTGTGTGCTTCAAAAGATGCATGCATAAGACATGCCTTCTGAAGGCCATACTTAGGATAACCTTAGCAAGGAGTTCGTTTCACAGCATGGTAGGGTCAGATATGGAAGTCTTTTGCAGACACCTTATTTGGGGACTTTTTGGCCTTCATTATTACAGGACAGTGTGAGAGTACACAGGGAATGACTGGGAGAGAGATGGGGCAGGGTCGAGAAATGACCCTGGATGGAGTCTAACCGGGGTCCCAGTGGGCAATGTAAGCCCAAATGTGGGGGGCTTAGCGCACTGCGCCACAGCGACCCGCACCCCACCCTCCCACCCCGAATTGTATATTTTTTCACCTGTCTTGTACTGTAATATCAGTGTTACCTCTTTGTTTGTGCTTCTGTGTCTTTTTGTCAAACCGTTAAAGTGCTTTGAGATACAAGAATGTATTGAACTGTGCTATGCAAATACAGTTGTTGTTTTTTGTTTCTTTTTTCACTCCATCTAAAACCAATGAGGAGACACAATCTCTAGTGCAACTTCACAGACTAATTAGGGGATTTGAAGGCAGTGGTGTGTCACCAGGACATCCTTGAACCCACTTTGTAAACAACTATTTAAATTTAGATGATCAAAATAACTCATCTAATTAATGAAATGAAGAAAAATCCAGATGGAAAGTTTCACAGATCTGGGGCTACATATAATTCCATGGTATGAAACTATCACGGTATATGCCATTTAGGTACAGTGCCTGTCTGATGCCAAAGGTCCCAAATATGTCTGTGATATAATTGTATTTCACTTGTCACAATGTCTTGGTAATGTGCATAAGCACAAGAAAAACATCGCATGTACTGTACATTATGTATATATGGCATATGCAGTGAAAGCCTGTTGCTATGAATCATAGGGTATGATGATGTGAAGTGTTTCTGTTACCAAAATTGCAATAGACACATTTTAATGTAGCCTATCGCTAATCACTCCATGTCATGTCATAGTAATGTAGTACTGGTAAAGCTTTACGCATAGCAGAATATTGGCCTTTATATAGCCTACATTAACCACACTAAGTTATGGCAGACGAAACAAAAAAGAAAAAGGGTTTGTAGAAGGGTTTCATGACATTTTAAAGCTAGTACATTAAAATTATCACTGACTTTGAGGAAAGTGTGAAAGAATAAGAAGACGATGTTAAGCTATTTACCCAGCAAGGAGGGGGCATGTTAACCTTTTCCCATTGATCACCTTCATTCAAGAGGAAGAAATTAAAGTTGTGTCACAGCCATCAGGGATCTGCTTGGGGGACATGGAGATATCATGATCATGAATTTCACCTATTGGGCTGCCATGCAGGCAGAGGTGGTACTGAAGTTTTGTACTTAAGTAAAAGTACTCATATACCCTGCGAAATATTTATATATTTACTTTAAAGTACAAAAGTACAAGTACCCTCGCAAATGGCTATGATGCTTGATTAGGCTTACATATGGGATTTGTCAACAACAACAAAAAAACAGAGGGATGGGGGCGGGGCATAGTTCACATCTTTATTAAAAGCACAACTGGTGTGTTTTCTGCAGTTAAGGGACAACATGAATGTATCTCAAATTGTTTTTAAAGTAGCAGGAATGAGAATGTGGTAACTAGTGACGACAATGAAGGCAAAATGAAACTAATAACGACGTCAGTTTCTTAAATGTAAGGAGTAAAAAGTACAGATACTCTTCAAAAATGGAGTGTGGAAGTTGCCACTTGTCATGAATGGAAAGTGGAGTGTGGAGTGATGAAAAGCCATGTACCGCATTCATTTTAATTACCCAACACACTCCAAATGATGTGCTGTTTAACTGTGAATGACAAGCATGCGAAAAACAAGACACACACACACACACACACACACACACACACACACACACACACACACACACACACACACACACACACACACACACACACACACACGCACAAACAGCTCGGAAGATGTATTTCCTCCTCGCTTTGCAGCTTGCAAGGAAAACGACTTGATTTAAATGTTTAATTGCTGCAATGCTTCCTGCTTTAGACCAAATGGATTTGTGCAGTGAAGCAGGTCCAGAAAATGGATCCATTGGCAAATTGAATCAAAGCCGAACAAGCAAAAGTCTGATCCGATCAGGCTGTGTGTTTCAGTGCGTCACTATGAATAACCGTGTGTGGGTGTGTGAGTGGGTGAGATGTTTGTTCATTCATCCGGGTGTGTTTATTACATATCACAAGATTAAGTCTTACTTTTATTTTATTTTTATCTACTTTATACTTCCCATATCCCACCAGAGATGTTTTTGTCATGGGTTTGCTTGTGGCAAACAGAACTTCAGGGTCATTGACCTGTGGCATATTGTTGGTTTTTATTATTTTGTGATATCCACTGTTCCATACGCTAGAACACCTGCTGATAGTCCCAACGGTAGGTGATAGACAGTTCACACTCAACATTTTCTAGTAAGTCTTTTTGTTTGACAACCCTAGACCCAGGAGCGTAATTTACTTCCTAAGAATTTGGAGGTGTTGCCTTTTACACAGGGGATAATACCATTCAGCAGGGGGCACATTGCAGCAAAATGTCGGGACGCCTGGCAGGGCCATTATTTTGTAACAGTATGCCCCAGTGTGTCCCAGTACTTTTCATCAAGCTAGACCCTTTTGGGTCAAATGCTACACCTTGTAAAGGTGTGTGTAACATTGGGTTCACAATCAGAATGTTCTGATGTTCCTTCTTCTGTTCTAATGTTCTTAGGGGGGGTTCTGCTCAGAGCCCCGCCTCTATACCCAGCCGTGCCAGGAGACAGGGGAACATCAGCAGAGATAGTGATGTCAGCATGATTCTAAATGTCTGTGATGGAGTGCCATCTGTAGAGATGTGAGTGTGCTCTGACTGACATACCAATGAGCCTGCCCCTCTGGTATTGCAGTCTGTTGCGACATCGGGATATGCATGCTATGTGACGCATGTAACCAAGTCCACATACTTGCAAAAGAGCAATAGCTATCAGAGAGCTACAGTGCCCTCCATAATTATTGGCACCCCTGGTTGAGATGTGTTAAAAGCCTTAAAATAAATTCAGTGTTTATTGCAGAAGAATACTGTCACACTGAAAATTGTAGGAAAATGTAGCCTTCAACTCAAATGAATTGTAAGAAAATAAAAAAATCCCTGACTAAAAAATAATTATTTTTCATTAAATCACCTGTTCCACAATTATTGGCACCCTTAACAATTCCCAGGAAATAAATATAATTGAAGCATTTCTGTCATTTCTACTGTAGTTTACAAAGTTTATCAGAGTATGTAGGAACATTTAATTAGTAATTCATCACTTCCTGTTTCCCTGGGGTATAAATATGACGTGACACCAAGGCCATTTCTCTTATCCACTCTTAAACATGGGAAAGACAAAGGAACACAGCATACAAGTGAGGCAGATGTGCGTCGACCTTCACAGGTCAGGCAGAGGC
>NC_085860.1:57647391-57652391 GCF_034702125.1 Engraulis encrasicolus | reverse complement strand
TGTGTCGTCAGTCAAAATACGGTTTATGGCAATCATGTCATGTTCAGTAACTCAGTGACTTTAAAGCCATCTGCTCCACCTCCTCAGTCTGGAATCAATGCCTAAGTAGCGCGCACATGCACACACACAAGTTCCCCCGCAGGGTCAGTCTGCACATCGCAAAGATATTGCCCTGCCCTGAATATTTAATACAGACACCTTTCACCACCACCCCCTCCCTCCCCCCCCCCCCCCCCCCCCCCCCCACACACACACACACACTCCATTTAGTATTCTTTCACACTATTTTCTCTTTTCTCCCACTCTCCATCTTTTTTTTGTCTTTGTCCATCTTTCTTTTCTCCGTTTCTTTTTTGTTTTGCTGTTTTATGTATATGTGCAAATAAATAATAACATGCTTTCATACCAGACAGCCAGAAACACATCACACACATGCATGCATTCATTATAGTAAAGTACATTTGGCTAAGAGGACTGACTGTTTTTGACTAAACACTTAAAATCCTCAGAGGATTTTAAAGCTATGTTGCCTATAAGTCACACTCCATCTGCCCATACTGGAAGGAGTTTAGTTGTGGAGGCCCACAGCAATGAAAGTGAAGAATAGTCCTTGTTGGAACCAAAAAAAAAAGTTCAATTAAATACATTTTCTGAATTGTTGCTGTGAAATCATCTCAATGTCATCCTTGTCAACAACCAAAAGCAAAATAAAGCCATAAAGTAAATTGCCTGCATTATTGTAAAATATTTCAGTGTCAGCCTTTGTAGCTGTCCTTCCTGTTATTGCCTGCCAGTACCACTTGACTGATTACACTTGAGTGAGAACAGGTATGAATGGTACATTAATAAAGTAAATATTGAAATAAGAAGCAGCAAGCGAGTGATTTGTGTGCTGTCACTGATATGTGTATATTAGTTTTCCGTTTTGGTTGTTTACATTGACGCCAATTTATGTTTGTGCCGGTGGGTGCTCACGGTTCCCAAACAGGGGGTCTCGACCCACAGTAAGCCTCACATGCGTAAAACCTTGCTTTCTGATAATAAAACCGCTCCATTAATTGGTCACACTATTGTAATAAATTTAGCCTATTTTCCTGTGAATGTTAAATCAATGTTTGGCGTTTGTAATATGTATTATTTATTATTTACATATATGTAAAAAAAGAGAGAGGAACAAAACCAATCCACACAGCACAGAACGAAAATAAGGCTTCTGTGTATGAAACGGTCAGTTTTGTTCAAAGTCATTATCATATAAATGGTTAATCAAATGATCCAATAAACAGTTTGCTCTATTTGTTAACATCAACACAAAGCCAATTACAGCCCTCAATCCTCAAATTGGATTTTTACAAAGAGGGAATTGCCATTAATTATCTGATCGACTTACCCTGATTCAGTAAGCTTTGGTCAATTGCAGTATATTGCATCGAGGCTTCAGGCTTGAAGATTAACAACAGCATTTTCTTTGATGACTCATTTTATGTAAACCATGCACAGTACCTGGCAGCACCTAATACAACAAGCAAATATCAATTGTTAGATCTAAGAAATCTATTTTTTGCCATGTGAGCCATGATGAAAGGGACTTTTGTCTGAGATTATTTTTTTCTGTGACTGAGAAAGGAGAAGTATCAGAAAGTGAGTTTGAATTTGATTGACAGGCAGGGCTGGAATGAGGAGAAATACGTACTTAGGTAGTATATAGATATGGACTCGAAGACAAACAAGGCCCTTATTATTTTGTCTTTTACTCCATCCCTCCTCTGCTGCCCCCCTGTTCCTCTTGCCATGCGATTTCCTCTTTCATTCCTGGAACTGGAAAACCAGGAATGGTCCTATAGGCATGAACGGCCATCCGGGTACTTTGCTCGTAAATGTGGGTTACGCCCCTTTATGGGTGAAAACAAACCGAATGTCTCATCAACTTACATGCTACATCGGCTTGTCTAAATGAACATAGTCCATGCTTCAGCCATGGCTGTTTGGCTCTATTATTTGAACAGTCGGCAACACAACACGTTTTTGGCATGTTGTGCGTGAACAACGCTAGTCTACAGGTCCGTATCTTTTGTTTATTAAACCCCAACATCACCATTTAACTTGCAGTGGTTGTTTTCTCCCACAAATGGGCGTAATGCACATGGAAAACGTCACGCCATTCATGAGTATAGGGGCGGTCCTATAGGGCGGGCCGACTGGGTAATTGTCATGGGCCCCATCACGAAACCCCAGCAGCAAACAACATCGCGAAAATCACTATAAACATGTTAAAATAGTTATTAACATATTAAAATGATTTAAAGGTGTTATTTCTACATTGTTACCATTTTGTTGGAATAATAATATGCTGTTACATACTATTACATATTAACATACTATTAGTGGGGTTTGTCAGTTATTATAAGCGTGTTTTCTTTGGCCAGGGGCTAGACCATTGCAATAGGGTCAGGGTGTCGGATAGGGGCATCACCCATGGTGCATCTCTTTATGAGACCGCCACTGCAGACAACAAACTGCCTGAAGCTGTAAACAGTGTTGTGATGGAAAAATAAGGCCCAACTGGCACAGGTTGTACCAACCACGTCTGGACTGGCCATCTGGCATAGCGGCATTTCCCGGTGGGCCCTGCACTCTCGTGGGCCCCTATTTTCAGAAATGTAAAAAATATTTCTGATGATAGGGGCCCACGAGGGTGCGGGGCCCACCGGTGAGTCAGTTCTGCGCCGCTAAGTATGAGGGGGCCCTTTAAGCCAAAAGTGCCCAGGCCCTATTTCGGCCCCAGTCCAGCCCTGGTACCAACCATGTTGGCAAAGTGTTAATGACCTCTTGACCTTAACCTTTCAGGACCTGCCCTGCAGGAACATACATATTGCAACATTCCCATGCAGCAGAGCGATGCCTGCAGCTGAGCTTTCAGGAATTCATGGAATGGAAATGGTAGTTATGTTGCTGTCCGTCACTGAGCCTCTGCAGCACTGCCTTCATTATAACATGCCCACACCAGGGCCAGATACTGTATATGGCTGCAGCATGGGGGCCCTAGGCGGTCTTAATCTGACCTTACCATCATTCTTTCACATCTTTTTTTTGTAACATATTTTTGGACTTTTATTCATGACAGGATAGTCATGAGATTGCGACAGGAGATAAGTGGGTTATAGACATGGGGGCAGGGTTGGGACTTGACCCAGGCCGGACACAAACCTGGGTCCCCAAGGGCATGCAAGTCCAAATTTGGGGAGCTTAGCACGCTACGCCACATTACGCCACAACACCCCATCAATTCTTTATTTTTTTACTGTTTTGAAAGCCCAATGTCTCAGGGAAGGGAACCATGGGCCCTCTTGTAATACTGACTGTCTGGTTTGTCCGTTCCGGCTTGTGTGGAGTTATGAGTAGCTTTATGGCATGCCCAGCTGGCGCTGTTGATAGCAAAGCCATTGCCATCCTCGTGAACCCATGCCACTGTCCATTGGCTGGCCACACCAAACAAGCTGCTTTATTATATTCATGCGGGGCACAGGAAGTGATGTCCTAATTGTAGGCTTTATATTGCTTTACATTACTATCACTTTTACAAGAAGTGAGAATTAGAGCTCAGACTAGTTTGTGCACACACACACACGCACACGCACACACACACACACACACACACACACACACACACACACACACACACACACACACACACACACACACACACACACACACACACATGTTTCTCTGGCTGTGTCTCATACACATACAGTTCACCACCTGTAATCATCTCGCTGGTTTTATGAGGCCCAACAATGCACCCCCTCCCTTTTTTGTGGCCATAATTTACAGAGAGAGAGAGAGAGAGAGAGAGAGAGAGAGAGAGAGAGAGAGAGAGAGAGAGAGAGAAAGTAGAGCGGAGAGAGAGAGAGAGAGAGAGAGAGAGAGAGAGAGAGAGAGAGAGAGAGAGAGAGAGAGAGAGAGAGAAAGTAGAGGAGGAATGGGAAGAGACAAAAGGACAGCCAAATGGAGGGAAAGAGATAAGAAAAAAAGAAAAAGAAATGAGAGAGACTGAAAGGAGAGAAAATGAGATAGAGTAAGACAGACAAGAGGGACAGAGAGAGTGTAAAAATATTAGGGACACTTAAAGAGAAATATGTGTGTTGTCAGCAGAGCGATGGCGCCAAGTAGTCATAAAAGGGATGCGAGATGTAATAAAGCACGAGACGCCCAGCCGTCAATCTGCTGAAACCGGCCAGACAGCTGCACCACAGCACTCTCCACCATGCTTAGCGAGAGCACCATTGAATCTCAACCCACACTCCAGCATGGTATGACAGCACCACTCTGCCCTGGCACCGCACCCTCCTTGTACCAAATGCTAATACGCCAAACCCCTCTAGACGCCCAGCTATCAATAGCCCCATACGACTTCTGTTGCTGTCGACCAACGTTGACGAAGCACGTGAGCGAGAACTTGTTGTCACGATGTGGGTGTTATTAAATACAGCGCATTTAAAGTCGGCCACAAATATGAACGAGACGATGAGCTCGTACCAGTTTGCTCTACTAACGCACCAACACGAGTGGGGGGACAGGCAGTAAGGAGGAGCTGAAGTGGGGACCTGCGCAAACTTGTGTAGGGATGTGAGACAAGACTCATATACACACGTGAGTGAGTTGTTGACCAACCAGTTCATGGGCGCGAGACCTCGGAGGCAGTCTGCAGACGAGCGTTGAAGGGGATAAGCAACTGCAGAGGTTGCAAGATCTGACTGCAGTCGCATTCATCCTGCGATAGTTTGACACCATGTGACATGTCACCTCGTCAACGCAACATCACCGAAATTTTGAAGTTTGACAGGAAATCTAACCGTCATGCAGCATTTTCATCCAGAGTGCATTGCTGTCTAAATGCGCATGCATGCGTTGACGACAAGTCGATCGCGCCTATTCTGTTGCAACCAACCAGACGGCTACACCGCACCATGCTTCACCATGCCTAGAGAGAGCCCCCTTGA
>NC_085860.1:57639891-57642391 GCF_034702125.1 Engraulis encrasicolus | reverse complement strand
TTTTTGTCTGCGTCCTCCGCGTCCGTCCGACGGATAGTTAGAATTTTTTCGAGGAGCTCGACGACGGGCGCAGAGCTTCTGCGAGGGGGGCGTTGACTCGCATAGACAGAAAACGGACGGACGCAGATTCTATGCGTCCGAAGCATAAATCTAGCTTTAGTTTGCTAATGATTGTTTGCTTCCCCACAAAGTGGGAGGAGTTCCCGTATTTGCAGGAACTCAGAAATTACTTCCATTGACTCTTGACCTGACTGGTAGCAACGTTGAAGCTGTTGCGTCACTAGGAGGGCATGGCCTAGCTAGGGTGTTGGGGGCATGTGGAACTTCCGGCTGCCTTAGCAGGCTATAGAGGCTATATATTATATCTGGATATTATTGTCACATGCTTTTGATCGTGAAGAATTACGTTATCATGTCAACATGGACTACAGTAAATTGTGACAAAAAACTTTCAAAAAAGAACTTTCAAAAAGGGCATTTTTGTCCAGTGGGGCAAAGGGGCAGGCAGGTGCTTTAGTACCACCTCGTCCCTATCTGTGCACGCCTATGCCTCCCTGATTGTTAAAATGACCAAATTCAAATGCTTTTGTGACAATGTAGAAGGAGGTTGAGGAATTACATTTCAGATGAGTATGTATATTCAGCTTTTCCCTCAGTAATAACATGGATGGAATTAATCATGTTTACACAAAAACTGCTGAACCATCCTCTTGAAAAAAGGGCAGTACTCTCCATTGGACACACACGCACGCACACGCACGCACGCACGCACACACACACACACACACACATACACACACACACACACACACACACACACACACACACACACACACACACACACACACACACACACACACACACACACACACTATTATGTTCCATACCAATGCCATATAGTTCTGGGAAAACAGCTGGCAACTAGATAAGACTGCAGACTGACCTGACTGAGCACTGGGCTGTTTCAGGTAAAAAATACACTAATCACATATCACAGAAAATGGAGATGGTTAGAGTTGGGCATAAACCCAAAAGCTGCTCCTTAAGAAATGCGTTGGCCGGTGTCCTGTCGATATAAGCTCCCTGTCGAGATAAGCTCATTTTACTGAGCATGCGCACCTCCACACCGCGACTTCTGCGGCTGATTGTCCATCGAGCTGAGCTACCGAACAGCTGATATTGAACATGTGAAATATCAACTGCAACAACGCAACGCTAATAGGTGTAAGGTTTGCAGAACGGGGAAACATCCGTGCCACAGATGCTGGTGAGAGAGATGCATTGCACAACCGCACTGGGTCATTTTTAGTGCTGCACACCCTCTCAAACGTGCAGACCTACCAAATGCGATACCAAAAGCTCTCTCACTTAGGCTAGATTATGACTCGTGTCATGTCCTGGGAACAAAAGCGTTCAGCGTGGATTTAAATATTTACATATTTTTTCAAATGACCTGTGTTCGTTTCTATAGCCTACCTATAGCCTAAGCTATAATATTAAGTTGATTATAAGAAACTTCTCCCCGTTTAGACACGCTGCTCGTTTTAAAATAGTAGCCTAATAAAATAGCCTATTCTATAGGCAAGTTATTAGCTAATAAGTTGGCTATTATTAGAAACTTCTCCAAAAGTCTAAAGGCACGGACAAGACACGCTGCTCGTTTTAAAATTGTAGCCAAAATAAAATAAACAATCAATATTTTATTGCCAAGTTATTGAAACGTCTCCACGGAATGAAAATCAAGGTAATGTCAGCATTTAATAGATAGGAAGCCACTGTCGAGTTAGGCTACCGGGAGCTCATCTCGACGAGGCAGTTCATCTCGACAGAACACCGGCATAGTTTGATATGTTAAATGGAGTGAATACATTCCTTGTATGACCTTACCTGTAGCGAACTTATCAAATTAAATTTAATCATCGGGAAATTACAGAAATGTGTTGTGTTCAAAATAAACAAACAGGCCTACATACATTATATAGGCTACATATATAAATTCAAGAGGGAGTATTGATAGGTGCGTCTTAGCCTATTTTAAGAAGTTCGTTCAGAGACTAAAAAAACCCTACCCCCGTCCCAACGAACTGCACCAGCCAGGAATATCTCCAGGTGACGGCACAATATAACCAACCTCTCGCGCTCTTCGTCATGACTCATGACCAAGAGGGGAAACGGCCACTCCAGCTGATCAAGTGGCTGTGTATCACTGGTATGGGTATGTTCAGGGAAATAAACATGTCGTTTTAAGAAATCTCTTTTGCCAGCGACAAAGCCACTTCAAAGTCAAACAAGAAAAAAAAACCTAGCACGCGTTAACGTCCTCAGGTGAGGATAATAATGTCACGGTTAAGCCCACGCAGTTCGAAAATTATTGCCCGAGGTGTGCATAATGCCAAGGCAATTGAATGATGTTCTCCCTCAATTATTCTGAATGACAAACATGATAAACAGCGAGGTATGAAATCGGAGCCTCAGTTAAAAAAATAAAGTGATGCGAACT
>NC_085860.1:57627391-57629891 GCF_034702125.1 Engraulis encrasicolus | reverse complement strand
GGCTGGAAATCATCAGATAGATCTGGCAACCCTGATTGTGTAAATTCTGCTGTGTATTGTGTGTTACACTCTCCTTTCCTTGGTCTACATTACCTGTTGTGAGTTGAGCTCCTGTGTTTCTTCATCGACACCAGCGCTGAGTTGTGTGCCTCCATCTCTTTTCCTTGGTTAGAATCGCCTGTTGTCCAATTCTTTGGAAGCCTCTTTGCCGCCGCTGTGCTCAGATCTGTCCTTCGGGTTCGTGCATGTTGCCAATATCTCTGGACCGCAGTGCCAAACCTTACCAGTGTCTCTAGCCCCCACTGTGTGTACTGAGAGGGAAACACGTAAAATACACACACACACACACACACACACACACACACACACACACACACACACACACACACACACACACACACACACACACACACACACACACACACACACACACAGCCCTTCCCCAGTACAGGGTCTTTGGCCCTGCTGCATCTAATTTGATGTTATCCAGCACAAACTGTGCCAACTCCACATCACATCTGAGAGACCAGCTAAGCCATCAATGCCCTTGGGGTGCTGCCAACACTTCGTCAAAAAAACATGCAGTACCACTGTTAGCTACCTAGGTGGAGACAGACAGACAGCCAGAGTGTATTTTTGGGGGGCATTGAATTGAAGTCCTCTTCTACCAAACTGAAAAAGGTAGCTAGAAGCATGTTTTGCGTCATTGTGAGGTGTGAGGATATGTTTGCCAAAGAGCACAGCAGATAGACCATCACAGTCGTGCCCTTGGCTGACTGAAAGAACTATTATCTGTCTCTTTGTTGTCATCCACCCCCTACCCCCACCCCCTCACTCCCCTCTACCTTGTGTCTCAAATCCAAGGACGTTTCCTGACTATTAAGTTGAAGCTGCAATTTGTCTTGACGTGTCTGTTCTAAGCGACAGTTGTGGCGTCAAGGCAACAATAGTGTCTTTGAAACAAACTGTTGCAATCATCGCGCAGCCATTCAATATTGAGCCATTTTTTATTGTACGTGAAAGGCATCCCTGAAAGTTTACTTCGTGTCTTTTCTGTAGGTGAGCTGGCATTTCAGAGTTGTATTCTACTCGGATAAAACCTCATCCTTCGTGACCGCGATGGAATCTAACAAGACAAAGATCTTTCTGCTCAGCCTACCCATGTCTCCCTCTGTCTCTTTCTTTCAACCGCTCTCTACCTTGGTTTCCATTTCTTTTTCCCTCAGTCTATGTCTGCTCTCTGTCTGTTCCTCTACTCCTTCTTCCCCCCCCCCTCTCTCTCTCTCTCTCCTCTCTCTCTCTCTCTCTCCCCCCCCCCCCTCTCTCTCTCTCTCTCTCTCTCTCTCTCTCTCCCTCTCCCTCTGTCTCTCTCTCCCCCCCTCTCCATTCTATACAAATATTAATCCCTTCCTCTCTCTCTTTCTCTGGTCTAGGCTTGGTTCTCATGCTGTTGCTGATGTTACACTGTGGTTCTCTTGTTGGGTATCCCAATAATAGAAGGCAACAAATGCAAGATGGAATTCAGGGTGTTTGTTTATCATGAAGCTACTTTGTGTGTCTGTTCACTCTGGATAGTAAGTCATTGTTCTCTGAGTGTTGCATCGCTTTGATAAGAGTTCATCAGCTCCTCTGTGCCCTGTGGATTGTGATATCAAGGAAGTCAAACCGCTTCTTCCCCCAACACAATAGGCTGGACCAATGTCTAGAGAGCATCAACTCTGTCCTAATCTCTTTCTCTCTCAATCTCTCTTTTTCCTTTAAAAATCGAGTATGGTGTGCGTCTGCAATTTGGTGTGGGATGTTTGGAACGTTTAATAGTGCAAGCAACTGTCACATGGCTCAACCCACCCACTCCCCACCCCCACCCCCCTCTCTCAGTCTGTCAATTTGCTCATGGTAGGGGTCTAGCCTCCTCCAAACATCCTTATTTATAACAATGGTAAATCAGAGCATGGCACTGAGAACCTTCCTTTCTAATAAGAATATTAATTCTCCCTCTCTGTAATATCATCTTTCAGCTTGTGAATGAGTGCCCCACTGAAGAATATAGATCAAAAAGTTGTTTAAAAAAAGAAAGCCAATTTGCATCTTTGAAATCAAAGCCAGCTGAATAGCAGAGTGGGAGACACAATGCCTCTCTTTTGTTCTCCCTCTTTTCTTCTAGTCAGCTGTTGTTCCCTCTCCTCTTCTCTCGTCCTATCTCTCCTCTCCTCCGTGGTCTTCTCTCTCTCTCTCTCGCTCTCATATTCCCTCTCAAAGGCTCTCTGCTTTTCTTCCCTTGTCACGTCTTTTTCTTTTCATGTATGCATGCAGCATAGACTTCAGTGAACCAGTAATGTTTTGGCCCTGTGAAAGGGGAGTGGAGATCAGGGTTGGGTTGGGTGGTGATGACGGGGGTGAGGGGGTGGTGTCGGGGGTTCATTATCGCGGTGGCCTAGATTGGTGTCTCCAAGGTGAAGCAGGGCTTAATTAAAGTGCAAAACTGCTGCCGGGCAGCTAG
>NC_085860.1:57614891-57617391 GCF_034702125.1 Engraulis encrasicolus | reverse complement strand
TGCAGAAGGCAAGTTTTAAAAGCCATGTGTAAAAGTAGAAAGCTTTGCCAATGGAATGGTTTGTGTTGCTGTCAAGGGCACAATAGTCTTTAAATGAGTACGATGAAAAGTCCCTTTCATCCTTGACAGCTCTGTACAGTGCTGTGGCTGCCAGTGCTCTATTGAGGCTCACAGCAAGCTGTGGTAAAAGCATTTGGAAAGCACAGCTGTGGTGCTGCTTAGCTGTTGTTAATGCCTTAAATGCTTTCTCCAGTGGCATACTGTATTATATGGTGACTTATGTTTACTTTTAAAACTTGTTTCTGCAGGGTTCTGGAGTGCTATGTAGGTATAGTAGCAATTTACCGTGTTCAAAGATGACCAACTCTGACCTCTGTAGATGTATGCACATTTTTCCCTAATTTAAAAAGCAGTTTCTGTGACAATTCTCAAGTTAGAACACAGCCATCTTTAAGGCCCATGTGTTTAAATGTGTAGAGCAGTTGAGGTACCTTTATTTAGAAGTAGGCTAATATGTGTAATAATAAGTGCAGCAACTGAACTCTGGTGGTCTACCACTCTCCCTATCTATTCTATCCCACTATTAACCGTCAAAGCAGCCAATTTTTGTGTTTTTACAGAATCCCTGGTCCTTCTATCTACACACCTAATTACCTTATCCGCACAGCAGAGCCTTAGCATCTTGCTGTAATACACTGTTAAAGCATAGCATAGCATAGCTTAAACTAAGAAAAGTTACTGTCTGGGCTGCCTGACTTTTGTAAGTTGACTTGAAATAAGTTGTGGGAATTTCAACTAACAACAGCACGGTCAACTTTCAAACCTTTGGCAGCCCAGACACTAACCCTTTTTTTTTAAACCATGCTTTTTTCACAGCAGTGACTAAACACATACCAGTTAGGCCTATATGCTCTCCAAAAGTGCAACAATTCATGTCTGTGTCATTATCTTTCTCTATATGGTTCACTAAGCTCAGCGCCTGCTCTCTTGGAGTTGCAGAGAACCAGAACTTCACTCCCTCAATCAATAATCATTATTTTAGCTCATCTACACAATGGAGCAGGTCCTATTATTGTAGAGTGTGTCCCACCACCATATACACCACATATACATAATACTGTCTATGCCATGCTTCTGATTGGACTCCCTTGCCCTAATCTGGAAATTGCATATGGGAAAACTTGCTACATTTTTGTTTAGTGTTGATCCGGCTATCGCTTTCACTGATGCCATCCTTATTACGCCTGTTTTTGTGCGGTTGTTTGTATTGCCACTGTGTCGCAGTCAGAGATAACAGTCTGTGCCACGGGGAACAACATTCGCAGCTTGTTCTGCAACCAGACTGGGAGACTGTGAGACTGCACAAAGGTTTACGATTAGCTACATAGTGTAAAAGGAGCAGGAACTGTCTCTATTTGTGTTAGTGTGTGTGTGTGTGTGTGTGTGTGTGTGTGTGTGTGTGTGTGTGTGTGTGTGTGTGTGTGTGTGTGTGTGTGTGTGTGTGTGTGTGTGTGTGTGTGTGCATATATTTGAGAGAGAGACAGAAAGAGCGCACGAGAGAGAGAGAGAGAGAGAGAGAGAGAGAGAGAGAGAGAGAGAGAGAGAGAGAGAGAGAGAGAGCGCTAGGAAGATAGAAAGGTAGAAAGAGAGAGTGTGTGAACTGTGTCTTTGTATCTTCACAATTACCCAGGGGTGAAAGACGCATGACCCTCTAATATCTGTGGGGGGATGAGACATAAGGCGTTTTTTCCAAATAAAACCCGGCTGTCCCATGCCGTGTCGTGCCTACCATGTCAAGTGGTACTGTCAAACCAGTCCGGTTTGTGTTTCCATTACAAACCGTGTATGGTTGGAGTTACGTTTTTGGCGTTGTCACATAGCATTACTTTATGTAGGCTAGTTGACGTAATGTAAGGCAGACAGATATCTCACGTATTGAAGTAGACTATAAATAGTTTCAGCGACATCATATTTGGATACTACAATGTTGATTTCTGTCTTCGATTTTCATATCCAAAAGAGGTCAAAAGAGCATTCCAAGAGAGATGATCTGGTGGACGCCATGACTATTTTTGTGATTCACCAGTGAGGATGAGCTGACGTGGATTCTGGGTAGTAGGCACAGCAGCGGACTGGCTGGTTTTAGAGCTGAGTAGAGGTGTGTAGTGCCCAATCGAACTAGAGGTGGCCAGTGTCAAGCTGTATGGGGTAGAAAATGGGCAGTGGAAATTACCCTTTAGTGTACATTGCACAATATTCTCTCTGTGTGTGTGTGTGTGTGTGTGTGTGTGTGTGTGTGTGTGTGTGTGTGTGTGTGTGTGTGTGTGTGTGTGTGTGTGTGTGTGTGTGTGTGTGTGTGTGTGTGTGTGTGTGTGCGCTTGCATGTATGTTTGTGTGTCTGTATGTATTTGAGGATGCATGCCCGTCCCTGTACCAGTTACATTCGGAACTGAAGTGCTTGCCTGTGAACCATCCTTGTTAATACTGGGCTCTGAACTTT
>NC_085860.1:57604891-57609891 GCF_034702125.1 Engraulis encrasicolus | reverse complement strand
TCAGTCTCTAGACACACAGTCATCAGCATGCTAAAAAGGGAAATGTTGGATGATTGATGGCACATATATAAGCTATCAGGTCCACCAAGGTGAAACAAGATCGCTTTACAATAACTGGATTTGTTTACATATTGCTGACTGATGGTGTTTGAGAGGTGGTTATGTGTTTATTGTGAAATATTATAATCCTGCGTATATAATATATTCTGTGAGTTTGTGCTTGTTCGTACTGTGCAGTGTAGTGGAGTGTGAACTTACCAAGTGCTCATGTTTTAGAAATAATTTTCTGGGGAATAGGAGCCTGGAGAATACTACAGTATAAGATATCAAATAGACAAGGCAAGAGCACCACTGTTCTTGTTAATGTCACAGGTGAGAATATAATTAGTGCCGACGAGCAATGTGGCAGACTGCTCTGAAGGAAGTATTTTTAAAATCACAGCCAGAGTTTCTTTCTGTTCATTTGTCATAATTTCCCCTTATCACCTAGCCTGGCTCTCACACAGACCCTTCGTGCTTCGTGCATCTTCACCATCGTGAGAGCCAGGTTACTTATCACCTCCTTCTGTGACAGCATCTACATGTACTTTCTACTCTGCTTTTCTCATTTTCGCAGCATACTGTATGAATGTTCGTCTCTCTCCCTGTCATGGCAGACTGTGATGGAGTTCTACACATCCCTTGTTGCCATGGTTATGCATCTTGATGTGGCTGCTTCTGACACCACGTCAGACCTACATACCCACTTTGCTGCCTGTACAGGCTGGAAAAAAAGTATGAGTGGAGGGTATTCATTCTAATTAAGGAAATTATAAGGACAGTAGTTCTTTCTTTTTCTTTGAAAGGGACAGAAGTAGTGCATTCAGGCCGACTGAGAACCGTGCCGGTGCCCGTTGCCGCACCTAATCACGAACCGGCCGTCGTGTTCATGCCACAGATCTTAGCATTTGTGAACCGGATAGTTGGTTCGCAATGCAAACCACAAAATACTTGTTTTTTTCTCTGACAACTGTGACGACAACGTGGCCATCAGCAGGTTCATCCTTGCCTGGTTACCACCAGACCTAATCACAAGTATGGGAGTTCCCAGGCTAGGTTCATCCGCGTAACACAGTCACGTGCGAAAAAAGTTCAGAGCCCGGTATGAACATGACTGGTTCCCAGATAAGCACTTTTGTGCCGAATGTAACTGGTGCGGGCACCGGCACCGGCAGCGTTCTGGTCGGCCTGAAAACCACCAAGGAGCAATTTTACTAAGTAGCCTATTTTACTGTTAAAGGAGAAGTCCAGTTTTTTGAACATTAAGGCCATTTTCTGAGTGGTCTGCAATGTTTTAGAGTCCCCTTCACCGTTTATTTCATGATTGCTGCAGTCTCTGTTATTTGGCTGATTTGGATTTGATCTCAACCAGCTTTAGAATGGCCGTCTATGAGCACCTGCAACTCTGTTCTTAAAATCACCTTAAACATTTGTTTTCGAAAGTCTTCAGCTCACAAAGTGGTTAGGGGTGTTCACTTGCAGTCCCTAACAAGTTTCAAGGCGAAATATAGCTTCTGTCATTTTTTATTTGCCATTTTGTGAAAGAAAGTGAAAGTGAAAGTGAAACTTAACTTACAAATTGCTACATAAAACACACATAAAACACGACAGATGCCATATTTCGCTACAAAAATTGCTAAGGAACACCAGTGAATACTGCTGAACACTTGCTGAGTTGCATATTCTTCAAAACAAATGTTAAAGGTGATTTTAAGAACAGAGTTGCAGGTGCCCATAGACGGCCATTCTAAAGCTGGTTGAGATCAAATCCAAATCAGCCAAATAACAGAGACTGCAGCAATCATGAAATAAACGGTGAGAGGGACTCTAAAACATTGCAGACCACTCAGAAAATGCCCTTAATGTTCAAAAAAGTGGACTTCTCCTTTAATGTGTTCAATGCAGAGATTGAATTGTGCACCATGCGCATTGTGTGATCTCAATGGGAACTGAGAATAACATTAGCATTTCTCTATCTTTGCCATTTTCCACCACTACCTGAGTGTGTGTGTTGTGTTGGGGGAGTGTGTGTGTGTGTGTGTGTGTGTGTGTGTGTGTGTGTGTGTGTGTGTGTGTGTGTGTGTGTGTGTGTGTGTGTGTGTGTGTGTGTGTGTGTGTGTGTGTGTGTCTGTATGTCTGTCTGTCTGTCTGTCTGTCTGTTGGGAGGGTTGTGCTTTAAGGGCTGGGCTGTTAATCTTTCCCATTGGTGCTGATGGCCTTGTTGGAGTGTGACAGAGCACCCAGTAATCTGCACTGCCATCTTACTGCCATCACTCTTTCCACAGCCGTGCCCATTGAGCCGAGTACCATCAGGGGACCAGGGGTGCGGAGTTGGTTTAGGTGAGGGTAATGGTGGTGATTGAGGCAATGGGATGTGTGTTTGCACGCATGGGTGCATGGCAGAGGTGTCAAAAGTAAAAGTACATGTGTGGTGTAATTACAACACTAGCACATGGCATTACATAGCTGTTACACCATTTACTCCATTGTACCTAATGAGATAGATAGACTGTGTTGTTACTGAAAAACACTGAATACCTAACAAGGACCCACCACAAACTTGATCCAACCAGTGCAGAGTTAGCTGATCATAAGACAAGTAAACAGGTCTACTTAGGGTGACCAGATTTGGGTTTGTAAAAAGGAGGACACTTTTTTTTGGGGGGGGGGGGGTGGGGGGTCATCGGTGTATCTGTGTATCTACAGGTATGAAAGTATATATGGGTATGAGGTATGATAGTAGGCCTATAAAGTATCAACGCATCCAAAATGGTTATTTGTTTAAAAGCCACTCAAACTTTTTGGCATGCCCATTCATTTGTCTACTATAAATGACAATTAAAATCTCTTCAGTTAGACCTATAGGCCTGTCACATAATTAGTGTGATCATATAATGCAGAGTGTGCCTTTGTTACAATCCTAGATAGTATGCCTAACACCGATATTGGAGTAGCTTAACAGCATAACAATGCAGCTCAATTTCATAGGCCTATTCTAATTTCTGCATTAGGTTTTTAAAAATAGATTCACCATCATGTAGGCCCATCTAAGCCATTCCCCACAAAGATGAACAGCATTAGGCTATATAACATTGGGAACTAAATATAAAAAACACAAAATTTGTGGTTTTCAACTGAATTGATAATGAAGTTCTATTAGGCTACATTTTAGGCTTAATGTGTTTATAAAACACCTCACAATTTACTCCTCCACTGTCATCCATTAGGCCTATTTAGCTAGGATATTTGTAGTGGCATGGAGATTAGCAATGGGCACTGCAGCCATTAAGAGAGGAACTGGAGTTTTACCTAGGGCCTACCATTAATAAGCTAACCCATACAGCATCATCAATAACTGCAAAGGCAATAGACAGAAGAGGAAGCTGATGAAGAAGAAGCTTAATTTCTTAACTCAGGAATGAGTCCTTCTAGCTCCGAGAACTTGCTTTTGCAAATAACTTGGAAATGTCAGATCATGAAAGAATTTTTAGGCTAAGTCTTGTGACAAGGTGTAACAAAACTTGTACCTCCCTAAATGATGGATTTGGTGGTGTTACTAGGCTTACTCCTGTGTTAGATTACCTTCAAACCTGGCTTCACACGCTGGATTTTTTTTTCCAACTCCACCGCGAACGTGCATTTGCGTTTCTATCGGCATTGCAGTCCGTAGAACCGGCGGACAGATGCGCTTTCGCTTGTAAACATGGGGCGCACTGGCTAGTCCCATAGGCTACTTCTTTCGGACACACGGTGCGAAGTGGCTAGATTTGATGAGAAGGGCATGACTAATTTGCGAACGGTAGAGAGAAACCTGGAGTGGAGTCAAATGGAACGGAGTGAAAATTACAGTGCAGATGAAGTACTAGGTCTATATTTCAGGCAGTCCAACAAAGTCCCGGACATTTCTGAAATAATTTTTTTAGGCATCAAAAGTAGGACATGTCCGGGGAAAACAAGACGTCTGGTCACCCTAGGTCTACTGGTTACTCAGATAAGTTACTTGTGATGGAAGGAAACAGTGTTATTACTTTTACTTTTACTTTTGACACCTCCGGTACATGGGTAGCCTATAGGAAGGGGTGGTGAGGGGTAGGGAGGAGGATGATTTGTCAGCAACTTAGGTACCTGTATTGTCAAGTCTAGTTAGCATAGATGTTTGAAATTGCAGGCTCGAATGTGCACTTAGACTGATCATGTTAAAAAGACATTGTCAATTAGAAATGCATTCAGAGAGTGCAGACCTCCGCCAAGGAAGCTGTTTGATAGAACATTTGACTATGTTACACCCTATTTTCATTTGAAGTATTTCTGCCTTCTTTTTTTGGAGTTACAAACTTGAATGTCAAAATTTACTCTGTCACACAATTCAATTTGCGGTCACTAGGGCCATCTAGACTTCTAAGCTAGCAATGGTGAAGAATCTTTTTTTTTTTTAAATCCTGGATCCGGTTCGTGATCCAGATCACTGCCAAAATATAATCACTTCTTTCTCCACAAAGTGGAGACGTTTCATGACGTTTTGAGTTATTCTGCTGACAAACAAACAGACAAACAGTCAGTCAGACAGACAGACAGACAGACAGACAAACAAACCAACACAACAGAAAACATAACCTCCTTGGAGGTAATAATCACACACACACAGACACACACACATACACACACACACACACACACACACACACACACACACACACACACACACACACACACACACACACACACACACACACACACACACACACACACACACACACATACACACACACACACACAATGTGCAGTAGAAACTAACATACTGATACATGAATGAAGGAGGGGGTGTTTATGGAGGTGGTCGTGGATAGGTGTGTATATAGTATATACGGCAGCAATGGTGTGTGGAGTGGTGTGTGTGTGTGTGTGTGTGTGTGTGTGTGTGTGTGTGTGTGTGTGTGTGTGTGTGTGTGTGTGTGTGTGTG
>NC_085860.1:57582391-57599891 GCF_034702125.1 Engraulis encrasicolus | reverse complement strand
CATCGACATCATTGTTAAGCGTTCTGATAGAGAGGTGATGGTGCACGTTTGACATGCCATATAAATCATCTCTACGCTAATGATAAAATTAGAGTGTGGAGAGCCCCTCTTCACGACTCTTGTCATTTGTTTTGGGTGGCTCTCTTGTGTGTGTGTGTGTGTGTGTGTGTGTGTGTGTGTGTGTGTGTGTGTGTGTGTGTGTGTGTGTGTGTGTGTGTGTGTGTGTGTGTGTGTGTGTGTGTGTGTGTGTGTGTGTTTGTGTGTGTGTGTTGTGGGTGTGCCTACTGGGGCGTAGAGGCACTGGAGATAATTTCAGAGCGTGTAGCATTTAATTGGGGCTTTGCAATGTTTCGCTAAAATGAGTCCTGCTGCCACAGCTCTTGATAAATGTGTGTGTGTGTGTGTGTGTGTGTGTGTGTGTGTGTGTGTGTGTGTGTGTGTGTGTGTGTGTGTGTGTGTGTGTGTGTGTGTGTGTGTGTGTGTGTGTGTGTGTGTGTGTGTGTGTGCATGTGGCAGTGGCAGTGCATAATTATGATTGGTGGGGGGATCCTCGAATGTGTCTTCAGGAGATGCCATGTCATCATAGGTTGCTTATTATTTGATGAGACAGTGTGTGTTTGTGTGTGTGTGTGTGTGTGTGTATGTGTGTGTGTGCGTGTGTGTGTGTGTGTTTCTGTGTGTGTGTGCGTGCGTGTGTGTGTGTGTGTGTGCGTGTGTGTGTATGTGTGTCCAGACGTGTGTGTGTGTGTGTGTGTGTGTGTGTGTGTGTGTGTGTGTGTGTGTGTGTGTGTGTGTGTGTGTGTGTGTGTGTGTGTGTGTGTGTGTGTGTGTGTGTGTGTGTGTGCGTGCGTGTGTGTTTGTGTGTGCCCCACCAGGGCTTGACATTAACTTTTTTCACCCACCAGCCACTGTGGCTAGTGGTTTTCCCGAATCACTAGCCTTTCAGTTATTCCACTAGCCACAGATTTTATGTTGTTTTTTCTTCTTCTTTAGAAAGCCCATTGGGAAACTCCACTCCAACTCCCATTGTCATTGTGACACAGCACTCCACAGCACACAAGTGAACACTGCACACTGCACACTGCGAAATTGCATTTATGCCTCACCCGTGCAAGGGGGCAGCCCTCAGTGGCGCCCCATGGGGAGCAGTGCGGTGGGACGGTACCATGCTCAGGGTTCCTCAGTCATGGAGGAGGATGGGGGAGAGCACTGGTTGATTACTCCCCCCACCAACCTGGCGGGTCGGGAGTCGAACCGGCAACCTCTGGGATGCAAGTCTGACGCCCTAACCGCTCACCCATGACACCCATGCCCCTTTATCATGATGGTGTACGTCTAACCGCAGAAGATGAGGTGCTAAAGCAAGATGAGTGTAGAGCTTTCTACATGAAAGTATATCGAGCAAATACAGTAGAAACTGAGTTGCTAAGCTTTTTCTTGAACTTAAATACAAACAATTGATACACAAGGGGCAAACAACAGCATACAGGCTACTATGATGGGTATGTCATACCAAGAAATAAGCTGCCAGCCAAATTGGTTAGTGACAATGAAAGTATTACCAGCCACAGCCAAGTTTTACCAGCATTTGGCCGGTTTCCAGGTGCCAGTGTCAAGCCCTGGTGCCCACGTAATAGGTTTCCTCTCCCAGGAGGAAGAGGAGGAGGAGGAGGCGGAGGAAGAGGTGATGTTGATGCTGATGAGGTGCTCTGATGTGTGGTGTGCTGGAGTTTAAGTAAGGGTGTGAGTACAGGCAGCCAGCCAGGTAAGCACCCGAGCATCGCTGCCACATTTAAATGCATTAGATTGAGGTGGGAGATGGGGGGGTCATAGATCACTGATCCCTGACGTTCACGGCCAGCTGGGGGCAACATGCTGCTGCTCGACCTCTGTCTGACACCATTCCCACCCGCCCACCGAATCCTTCCCCCTCCCATAGCCACACCATCATGGCTCACAGTGAAATGGATTCAAACAGATGTGGTGGTCATCCCTCATCCCATCCAATAATATTATACAGCTTAATGGCCCCTTTTAGACACACGCACGCACGCACGCAGGCACGCACGTACGCGCGCAGGCACGCACGTACGCGCGCATGCACGCACGCACGCACACACACAAACACAGTACTACATACACAGAGGTGCACACATACCAGCGCACCATACAAGTTCCTTCAGTCAAACACTTGAACTACAGTAATAGCCGTCTTTAAGATTTCATACCTACTTGACAGCGAGTCCATATATTGGCATGGGCAGCTAACGGGCAGCTAAGCAGCACCAATTATACCAATTCAGCGTGAGATGGGGCCTCTTTATATAATATACGTATGCCTAATGTGTCTTCTTGAGATGGGAGATCTTGTTTAATATGCCTAATGCCTTCCTGAGATGGGGGAGCATGTTAAATATTTGCCTAATGTGTAGGCTACTTTGCATCTGGCCTCCACACATACTGTACCTGGCTGATCGTGCTATTCCATGCTCACTCGTCTAGCAAAGAGTGGGCCTCCCATATAGAGGTAGCAGTGTGTGTGTGTGTGTGTGTGTGTGTGTGTGTGTGCGTGCGTGCGTGTGTCTGTGTGTGTGTGTCTGTGTGTGTGTGTGTGTGTGTGTGTGTGTGTGTGTGTCTGTGTGTGTGTGTGTGTGTGTGTGTGTCTGTGTGTGTGTGTGTGTGTGTCTGTGTGTGTGTGTGTGTGTGTGTGTGTGTGTGTGTGTCTGTGTGTGTGTGTGTGTGTGTGTGTGTCTGTGTGTGTGTGTGTGTGTGTGTGGAGATTGGGGGCTCCAGTGGGTAGGCACAGTGCAAGGCTCCCCACAAGCACACGCATTGCGCAGCATCAGACTGTGAAATTGAGTTAGGATGGGCTGGGTGTTTGAAGGTAAGGAAGTGTGTGTGTGTGTGTGTGTGTGTGTGTGTGTGTGTGTGTGTGTGTGTGTGTGTGTGTGTGTGTGTGTGTGTGTGTGTGTGTGTGTGTGTGTGTGTGTGTGTGTGTGTGCGTGTGTGTCTCTGTCTATGTGTCTGTGGTGTGTGTGTGTGTGCATTCACAGTCATATATGTATAGTAACGCATGTGGCTATGTACAGATGCACGCAATCATGAACACGCATCTATGTACTTTAACTATCGTCCCATAATCAGTCCATGCTTATGTCCATCAATTAAGAAATATAATGAAAAACTGTCTCTCTCAGTCGTGCTCCGATGCTTTTCCATATCTTTCCATCACAAGCCATTGGACTATTACCACAGCTAAGATTGTCTATTGCTCCCTGAAGAATCATTCTGGTTCCAATATTTAACTCCAAATTTCGCTCTTGATTTCTCTTTCGCTCTCTTCAGTTCTTGCACAAGGCCCAGCGTCTTTTACTGTTCTGTGGGGACACCTCTGGACAAAATGGCAGCCATTTCAGTAATGCCTGCTACGATTGGTTTTGAGGGCTTATGTGTGAATTAAGGATAGTTGAACAGAAATGAAGGTTTTATGGCACCCTTACATAATTCCACAATGTCATATGGCTGCCCAGGCGTACAAAAGGAATAAAAAAATCAAAGACTTGCTTTGCATGCTTTGTGACAGTCTCAATTGGGGTGTCTGCATATGTCTTTGTTTTGGGTATAGGCAACACAAGTCTCTTCTCAGGAATGGGTCTCGAAATGTCATTATTACAGCCTCTGGCAGGGGTGTGAGCTATAGTCTAGCCTAGACTTATAGACCTACAGTTCATTCAGTCAGTCAGTCAAACATGTCATGCCACTCTCTCCTGTCTTTTCCCCATCCAGCACCCAGGAAGTCATGCCAGTTAGAGGACTACAGTGGAGGCTTGTGATGTCCAGAGCCGGATTAAGATGGCCCGGGGCCCCTAGGCTAGAGGCTCATGTAGGCCCCTACGGAAGACAAAATTTGTTGCAAAATTGCATAGACTGTGTCATAATTCCAAACTAGGAGGAGTATTGAAAACTGTACCTGACACGGAAGACTAAGTTAGCAGTACCACATGTTGTTACATTTCTCCAATCATACTGACCCTTCCCCCTTTGGCCACGAGGGGGGAAGTGGGGGCCCCTAAGCTGCACCCATATCTAGCCTGTACATTAATCCGTCCCTGGGGATGTCGTGTAGCATGCACAGAGGGCCAGTGAATGGGACACCTTGTCCTCTACCCTAGATGCCTCAGGGAAAGGAACCATAGAATTGCAACCCAAAGGAATGAGTGGCCTGTATTATGAGAATAGACAGACTGGAAACAGAAAAAAGGAACAAATGCTACATTAGTTGTTGACTGGATGCACATTTTCTCTAAATCATGGATATGAGTTGTGCTAATGTTCAGAGCACCAATGTGTCGAGGCACATTTTCTAGCATGGATGAGGCAGTATTTTTCATGCGTGATTTTCCACGACGCATTTTATGGATAAGTTTAGATCACGATTTTGAAAAGAGTAGCTTTTTGTGTCCGGGCCACATACCCATAGGCCTACAGTATAGCAACCTGGTTGTCTCTATTACGACTTCTTGTTTCCACCACCTATTTAGTATTATTATTGCTCTTGTTGTCGTGATGGGATACCTTTTTCTTAGAAATCTTTGCCGGTTTTGCAGGTGTAATCACAAATCCTTTACCATGAGCGCATTAGCTCTAGGCTGCTGCGCAGGGAATGGATAGATGAAGGTAATAATTTCTCTCTCTCTCTCTCTCTCTCTCTCTCTCTCTCTCTCTCTCTCTCTCTCTCTCTCTCTCTCTCTCTCTCTCTCTCTCTCTCTCTCTCTCTCTCTCTTCTCTCTCTCTCTCTCTCTCTCTCTCTCTCTCTCTCTCTCTCTCACTCTCACTCTCTGTCTCACTCTCTCTCTCTCCTGCATTGCTCTATTTTTGTCACAGCCAAGTGCACTTCCTCCAGCGCCTTTGTGGTTTAGGTTGGCTCTCCATGTATTATTTTGCGGGCTGAAAGGTCCTGTGCTCTTGGCTCTCTGCTGCGAGCGAGCGAGCGAGCATGGGCATTCTAAATAGCATAATGGTGGTTGTTTACACATCATTGCTCATCTGATGCATCAGCCAAAAACATGCTGCCCCCCCCCCCACACACACACACACACACACACACATAAACACACATACACCTCTTTCCTTGCTGTCTTCTCTCCGTATATCTCACACACACACACACACACACACACACACACACACACACACACAGACACACACACACACACACACACACACACACACACACACACACACACACACACACACACACACACACACACACACACACACACACATACAGTCTTTGTGCATGTGTGAAGCCTATTGCAATGTGAGTGAGCAAAGTGTTTATTTGTAGTTCATAGCAAAGACAAATAATACTTTATACAAGAAAAGCAGCAGCATTACTTTATACTAATTTGTGTGTGTGTGTGTGTGTTTTTTTGTGTGTGTGTGTGTGTGTGTGTGTGTGTGTGTGTGTGTGTGTGTGTGTGTGTGTGTGTGTGTGTGTGTGTGTGTGTGTGTGTGTGTGTGTGTGTGTGAGTGTGTGTGTGCGTGCGTGCGTGCATGTGTGTGTGTTTGCTTGTACTCCAGGATTACACTGTATAAATGACTTGTGAATACCATTTGATGACTTTCCTGGATGCTGCTGTCATAATGTAGTTTTGGTTGGGGTATTGAAGATGGGGGTTGCAGGGCGTAAATGCTCTTCAATGACTCAGACACAGTAGCTGACTATAATGGTTGGCAATGATATTGTATTGAATCGACAAAATTGTGATACACAGAGACACAATACTGTATCGTGGAGCAAGAAGGTGGTATGGTGATATACGCCCTTTGAAAGTTCAGTCCCTCTTCAGACCAGAAAATAGCCACATGATATGATGTGATAGTGCTTACAAGCTTCACATCCTACATTCAGATTATTATTTGGAAGCCTTTTTAAACAGAATTGTGGGGTGTATCGAACCACAAGTCAAAAATCATGATACAAACCGAATCATGAGTTGAGTGTACCGTTACAGCCCTACACTGCTCATTATAAAGATGTGGGAGGGCTTATGTAGGGGGGATTGGATGATGGACTGGTGGGGGATAAAGGCTTTTTTTTCTATGTCCAACGAAAAGCAACTTGGTGTAATGACTTAGTCCACATGCCGACTACCAGCAGGATGCACAGCGTATGATTGCAGTTCCCAGTAGGGCTGCTCTGTGGGAGTGGAGATGATGAGGCTTTGGTGTGTGTGTGTGTGTGTGTGTGTGTGTGTGTGTGTGTGTGTGTGTGTGTGTGTGTGTGTGTGTGTGTGTGTGTGTGTGTGTATGTGTCTGTGTGTATCTGTGTGTCTCTGTGTGTATTTGTATGTATCTGTGTGTCTATGTATGTGCGTGCGTGCGTGCGTGTGTTCCCATGCATAGTGAGGTGGGTTAATATATAACCACCCTGCTCTGTTTCATTCTTGAGGCTCATCTCCATAAACAGGAGATTCTGTCTGGATGGAGGATTGCTTCATCTGTAATGGGGTCGCCCTCCCAGGCATGCTGGCGGACAAGGTTAACAGATTTTGGTAGCGGCGCCATTTATAAAGTCACTCCCATTTTGCAGTCATGGACCTCAGGGCTGTTGGTGCCTGTGGGCGTGTGGATAGAGGCTGGTTTCAGAAGGATTGTTTCAGGCCGAGAGTATGTGGGGGACAAGAAGAGGAATGAATTAGTGTAGAGATCCATCATGATGTGACTGAGAACTATGGGAGTAGGCACACGCATGTGTATGCATGCACACGCACACATACACACACACACACACACACACACACACACACACACACACACACACACACACACACACACACACGTGCGCGCACACACACACACACACACACACACACACACACACACACACACACACACACGTGTGCGCGCACACACACACACACACACACACACACACACACACACACACACACACACACACACACACACACACACACACACACACACACACACACACACGCATGGACGCGCACACAGACACCTTTTTAACTCAAAAGGTATGTCATTTTGAGGAGGCTAAGTTTAGTGTATTTAATGTGTTCATTACTTCAAAATTGTGTGTAACGTAGTGAGTTGTGTTCACAGTTATGCAAAATGAGTTTTTCGCAATGTATTGCTTCTGTTACATTTTCTAAGTGTGTGTTATAAATTGCAAAATGAATGGAAAGCATATTATGTATACAGCTTGTACAACATTTGTGTGAAGAGCAAAAGCAGCCAAAGCTAAAAAAAATCCTCAAAAAACCTCACACAGACACAGATATGTCACCATCCATGATAGCAGCATTCTCTCTCTCTCTCTCTCTCTCTCTCTCTCTCTCTCTCTCTCTCTCTCTCTCTCTCTCTCTCTCTCTCTCTCTCTCTCTCTCTCTCTCTCTCTCTCTCTCTCATAATGTCATGGTTGCCAGTTTGAAGAGCATACATACTGTATATACAGTGTCACGCTGCCAAGCCAACCGGCATTGCCTCACACACGCACACACACATGCATGGACATGTACAAACACACACACACACACACACACAC
Organism: Engraulis encrasicolus; assembly: GCF_034702125.1. Taxonomy (NCBI): domain Eukaryota; kingdom Metazoa; phylum Chordata; class Actinopteri; order Clupeiformes; family Engraulidae; genus Engraulis; species Engraulis encrasicolus. Next base: position 57,592,321 of record NC_085860.1, on the reverse strand, counting down.
ACACACACACACACACAGTGTACATGCACTTAGACACACATACGTACACCCAAGAGGAGGAGGTGCAAAGACAACTTCACACATCGCCACGTGCTTGGGTAGGTGCATACATTAACCGGCTGGTGTCCAGGCTGTACTCTCGCACACCATTCAGAATTCCATTCAGCTGCGTGCGTGCGTGCGTGCGTGCGTGCGTGCAGGGCCACTGACAGCTTTGGCCAGGCTCAGGACAAAGCCATCTGAAAGGGCCCCCTAACCCAATACATACAATGTAATGAGGACCAAATTCTGGGCCTCCTCTCTCCCTGGGCCGGGGATAACTGTGCCCTTTGTCCCCCCCCTGTCGGCACCCTGCGTGCATGCGTGCGTGTGCGTGTGTCAGTCAGATGAGTCAGTAACTGCTGCTGTGGCTCAGGACTTGGTTTGTTCCACTCATACATGTATGATTTTGATACCTGATGGTGAGGACTTTCAGCCCACACACCCTGTGCCCCTGAGAGCTGGAGTGCTGAACTGGGCTGGGCATCCCCACTGGCTCTTTACACACTTTCAGCAGCTGCATAATTGATGGACAGCCTTTAATGCAGAGCTCTTCCTCGTCAACCATGGCTGGACTCATGGCTATCTGGCAAAGCAGGCATTTCCCGGTGGACCCTGCACCCTCGTGGGCCCCTTTTTTCAAAAATGTAAAAAATATATATATATATTATGTATAAATATATAAATACTGTATATATATTTATATACTCTGTATATATATATTTTTTGTTACATTTCTGAAAATAGGGGCCCACGAGGGTGCGGGGCCCACCGGTGAGTCAGTTCTGCGCTGCTAATTTTTTAGGGACAACTTTAAGCCAAAAGTGCCTGGGCCCTTTTTCTCCCCCAGACCAGCCCTGTCGTCACCACAGAGGATGCTGCTGAGGATGGTGCATGCCAATAAGGCCTTGCTCCATCACCATGTATTCCTACTCCTCCCCCCACCTCTTCACATCTCCTCCTCTAAATCTCCTCTACATCTCCACATCTCCTCCTCTAGCCAATGTCCATGTTTTGCCCCTCCAACCCTGCTAATTCTCCATCTTTCCTCAGCGTCTTCTCTGCTATGTCTCTTTCCAGCTCCTCCCCACCTCTGCAGGTTAATGCGCTCTGCAACCTCCCCATCATCCTCACCCTCACTGTCCACCGATATGCACAGTTGCCCCTGTCCAACCATCTGTGCACAAATGCTACAAGAATGTAGCACTCACACCTTCATACTCACACAGGCACACACACATTTCTAAATGAGGGTTACATCACACAAATCACTTACTTCTTTATTTGTTGTTTTATCTTTTTAGATTTCACACACAGCAGCAGTCATTGCCCACGCACGCACGAACGCACACACGCACGCACGCACGCACGCGCGCACACACACACACACACACACACACACCTGAACTAGTTTGGTGGTACACATAAGTGTGAAGTTGCTGTTTGACTCCTGGCTGAGCGGTGACTACTGCAGCGTTCCCTTACAGGACCTTATCAACCTCTCACACTCCCTGCCGGGAACTTGGCAACCTTCCCCCCTCTCTCTCTCTCTCTCTCTCTCTCTCTCTCTCTCTCTCTCTCTCTCTCTCTCTCTCTCTCTCTCTCTCTCTCTCTCTCTCTCTCTCTCTCTCTCTCTCTCCGCCAGGACCTTGGCAAACTCTGTACTTCCCTGCTGCCAGGACCTTGGTACCGCTCTTCCAACCTCTCATTTGGTGCACGCGATGGAGTACAGAGTTCTGTGTTTTGACTTTGGCTCGTCTGTGTGACATAGACAAATATAAGATGACTTGCAGAGCTTTCTCTGGAACAGAAAACTTTAGGCTGTTACTTTTAGTCTTCTCTTCTCTTCTCTTGTCTTGTCTTGTCTTGTCTTGTCTTGTCTTCTCCTCTCTTCTCTTCTCTTCTCTTCTCTTCTCTTAACTGTCATATTCTTTTTCCTCCTCATCTCCCTTATTATTGTCCTCCACCAAAGATGATCCACTCTTTTCATTCTTATCCTCCTTCCATTGCCCTTCCCCACATCATTTCTCCTCTTCTCTTCCAGTTCTTTTCCTTCTCTCCCTACTAGGCAGTGTTCTATGGCAGTGGTTCCCAACCTTTTTCTCCAGGGACCCATATTTTTACCATTGTAAGCTTTGGTGACCCAGCGCCCACATGAGAAGGAGTCTCGTGATACGCTCTGTTTCCTGCGAAAACTCATTTTAGTTATCATTTTGTTCCTCAATTTGTCTTTGTTCAAAAAGAGAATAAATGTTTGATGTAGCACTTACATTTTGTTGCTTCTATGCAATTGTCATTTATTCAACATGGGCTACATATGGTATTAAAATGAAACCCCTTAAAAACAAGAGGGCTTCGCGACCCCCCGTGGATCTTTGGTGACCCATAGGTTGGGTCGCGACCCATAGGTTGGGAACCCCTGTTCTAGGGCTACTCATTCCTATTGTACAGCCCTTGCAGTCAGCAGCCCACTACTCTCCTCCACTTCTCTTTTTCTCCTTCACCCTTTTCTTTCTCTTCTGTCCCTCTGCAGTGTTTCCCAGCTGCTGCTTCTTCTTACATCTCTTCATCTCCTCTCCTGCACTTCTCTTCCTCTCCTCCATTTTCCCCTTCTCTCTCCTCTCCCTGGGCTGTCCTTTTAGATTGCGCTGTCATCTACTGAGAAGTCTGCTGATGCCATTTACCCAGCTTTTGTTATTGTCATCGTTTTCAGATATTGCCTGGGATGCGAAATGTCAACCTTGGGAGAAATACCCCCGTTTGTAAAAATAAAATAAAAAAAATACTGACAAAACCTAGCCACTGTTTACGATTTGTGTTTGTTTATTTATTTTAGAAAAAAAACATATTTTGTGCTCTCATACTTACTCACCTCTAACCATGAATGTCAAATCTTTTGCCAGTATCTCTGATTTATTGTGAAACTGTTTTTCTTCTTCTTCATGCTGTGATATCCATCTGACAACAACACCATTGAATACAACAGCATAGCCTATACTGTATCTGCTTGATACAGTATAGGCTAAAGGTGTGTGTGTGTGTGTGTGTGTGTGTGTGTGTGTGTGTGTGTGTGTGTGTGTGTGTGTGTGTGTGTGTGTGTGTGTGTGTGTGTGTGTGTGTGTGTGTGTGTGTGTGTGTATTTATGTGTGTGTGTGTGTGTGTGTGTGTATTTATGTGTGTGTGTGTGTGTGTGTGTGTGTGTGTGTGTGTGTGTGTGTGTGTGTGTGTGTGTGTGTGTCTTTATTTGAAAGACTAAGGCACAGCCGAGACACAGGTAGGAGTGTGCCTGTGTTGCAGATAGGCAATATGCTGAACAGTATACGGTACCACTGGAGGGACTTGGGAAGTGCTTGGAGAAAGCGGCACACTTTTCAACTGTCACTCCAATGAACACAAACATGCACATTCACACAGCAACGCACACACTTAATGTATGTTCTCTACAAGTCTTCTGTTGTCCAGTCTTGCACTTTAAATGTCTGTATGAGCACTGTCTATGTCCATACTGTCTTAAGTCCATGTATAAGTACTGTCTATGTCTATACTGTCTATGTCCTTACCCAGATTAGTCTATGTCTGCATGGGAAAGCAAGAAATGTAATTTCAAATTCTTTGTATGACCAGTGCATGTAAAGAAATTGACAATAAAACCTACTTGACTTGACACACATCAACGTACACACGCACACACACACACGCGCACACACACACACACACACACACACACACACACACACACACACACACACACACACACACACACACACACACACACACACACACACACACACACACACACACAGTGACTGACAAAGAGTTTGTGTGTTTTAATGCTATTCCCGGCATTTTGTCCTCGCCTGCCTGCCGTAGGTGATTGCTTGATTCATAGTTTATTGATGAGTTGGTCCTAAAGTGCATGTCCTAACCATCCATCTCCCCCTCATGCCTAGAGCACATGCACGCAAGCACACACGCACGCACGCACACACGCACACACTTACACATATCTCATCACTAGGACTTTGAAGGTGAAAACATTTCACGTAAATCACACATACGTGTTCGTGCACACACACACACACACACACACACACACACACACACACACACACACACACACACACACACATACATTAGTGTAACACACACACACACACACACACACACACACACACACACACACACACACACACACACACACACACACACACACACACACAGAATAAATTCTGCCAGGCATGTTTTTCTGACCTTTTGTCAGAATGTTTATTTCTGTTTGGATCTTTGCTGTGAAAGTCAGTTTGGTACTGTATGTGCTGACAGGATAAGGGGAGCGCTGAGCTTACTGTGTCATCCACAGTGACGCCAGGTATATCATAAACAAACTGCACCGCTGAGACTATCACTATCACTCACATTCTCCCTCGATCTCTGCATCTCTATTGCTTCTATTTACACAGACACAAGCACACTCTCAAGCCATCACAAAGACTCTGGCTCACACGCATGCAGAGGTAGTACTATCAAACAGTGACAAAGACTTTCATGTACAGAAATATAGAGATTTAGAGACACGTTGAATGCCCATGCACAACATTACATACACACACACACACACACATTAAATCTGATCAAATTTAGTGCATTAATGCTGAAAAGAACATCACAATATCAGAACATCAGAAAAGAACATCGGTGCACAATGTGTGTGTGTGCGTGTGCGTGTGCGTGTGTGTGTATGTGAGAGAGATAGAGAGAGAGAGAGAGAGAGAGAGAGAGAGAGAGAGAGAGAGAGAGAGAGAGAGAGAGAGAGAGATGGGGGGGCACATACAGTACATTCACATCTATGGGCTTGTCCATTTGTAATTACGGTGTGTTATATGGACGTAGGCTTCACCTTAGGGTAGACAATACAGAGATGATGAATAAATGGACAAGGATGTATTTGCTAGTACAGTGGTTCCCAACCTATGGGTCGGGACCCCCCTTATGGGTTGCCAAAGATCCACAGGGGGTCGCGGAGCCCTCTTGATTTTAAGGGGTTTCGTTTTAAATATATATAGCCCATGTTGAATAAAAGACAAAGCTTTTAACTAGTAAATGCAAAGACGCAACAAATTGCAAGTGCTACATTAAACATTTATTCTATATTTGACCAAAGAAGAATTGAGGAATAAAATAACTAAAATAAGTTTTCACAGGAAACGGAGGGCATCTTGTGACTCCGTCTCGTGCGGGCGCTCGCGTGGTTGGGTCACCAAAGCTTACAATAGTAAAAACATGGGTCCCTTAAGAAAAAGGTTGGGAACCACTGTGCTAGTATATTCCATTGACTGGATATTTATCATCAGGTTATGTTGTTAGTTACCAATTAGGCCTACATCTTTACTTCAATCACTCTTAGGCTATAAGTTGCAGCTGTTATCTCTATCTCTATGATCTCTAAAAATATAGGCCTACTGTAAGAATAAAATAGAGTAGTACAGTTGAGGAATGGATTCATCCAACAAATACAAATTGGATGTTGTTTGCTTGATTACACATTCCTCCATTTCTACCCGCTCAAATATTAATAATGTGTTTTCTCGCCTGCATGTTTGTCTGTTTGCCTATTACAGCTAATAAATCCCTTGTTACAGTAGAGCAGCTATGGCCGAGCACAACACAGACACAGACACAGACACAGACACACACACACACACACACACACACACACACACACACACACACACACACACACACACACACACACACACACACACACACACACACACACACACACACACACACACACACAACACAGACACACACACACAGACACACAGACACAGACACACACACACACACACACACACACACACACACACACACACACACACACACACACACACACACACACACACACACACACACACACACACACAGCGGTACTGAAGTCTACAGCCTCCGGTAATTTGTTTAATTTTTTAATTTACCCTGTCTGATTTCTACAGTAAAATACTGGTATGTTGTTTTTTTTACAACAACCAAGCAGGCTGTGTCTGAAGTCATATTCAACGAGCTGATTGTTTTTTTTTTTGGTTCATGATTCAGGTGTTTCATTTCAGGCACTAGTAATCAGAGGCACGTTTTTTGTGTTGACTAGCCCATGAGTGTGTGCCCGTATGTGTCTATGTGTGCGTGCGTGCGTGTGTGTGTCTGTGTGTGTGTGTGTGTGTGTGTGTGCGTATGTGTGTGTGTGTGTGTGTGTGTGTGTGTGTGTGTGTGTGTGTGTGTGTGTGTGTGTGTGTGTGTGTGTGTGTGTGTGTGTGTGTGTTGGTGTTTGCCTGCTAATCTGCACCATGTAATTGTGTGTTGAGTGGTCTCAGGGCAAAAGTGTGTATGTGTGTGTATGTATGTATTATTGTGACTGTTTGTGCCTGTATGAGAACAGAGTAAGTGTTCCTTTAGCCTGATTATCATCGACGTTCAAATCTCTTCGAGACTTGGTCTGACCAAGAGCATAACAATTAACATTTCCCAAACAGCATGGTTGACCCGCCTCCCTTGGTTTGCTTATGGTTGTTTGCTTCCCGACACAGTGAAAGGAGTGCCCGTATTTTCGGGAACTCAGACAGTACTTGCATTGCTCTTGACCTGACTAGTTGCAACGCTGAAGGTGTTGCGTCACTAGGAGGGCGCAGCCTGGCTAGAGTTTATCCCCTGCTTATGTTGTTGACAGCTGGAAGCAAAGAGGAGAGACAAGTGGGTGTGGCGACTGGGGAGACAGGGGGTCTGGAGTTTAGGGAGACAGGGGTGTGGTGACTGGAGAGACGGGGGGTGAGGAGTGTAGAGCTGTGAGGCCGTGGGTTGGTTACTGGGCAGTTCAGCATTCAGCTCATTTGAAAAGTATATGAATAGAATGACAAGGTGATATATATTTGTGTGTGTGTGTGCGTGTGCGTGTGCGTGTGTGTGCGTGTGTGCATGTATGTGAATGTGTGTGCGCTTCCGTGTTTTTGTATGTTTGTGTCTGTCTGTCTGTCTCTCTGTCTGTCTGTCTGTGTGTCTGTCTGTCTCTCTGTCTGTCTGTCTGTGTGTCTGTGGGAGAGTCTGTAGGCTATGTCTGTGTGCATGTGTATATTTGTGTGCTGTGCATTCTAACATCTGTCTAATCATTTACATGTACGGGATGGTCAGAAAAACAGAAACTTACCAGAAGACAGAATAGAAAGGTGCAAAAAAGAAAGAAAAAGTGTATAGAAATGGAAAAATTAGGCCTTTCATCCTGCCAAAGTTTTATCTGTGGATTACTGACCAGAAGACCTATTGGAAGAGATTTAAACTTGGGGCCATCTCAGTTTTTCCCCAAAATTCAATATAAAAAGTTTTAATCTCTTCCAATAGGCCTGGTCAGTAATCCACAGAGAAAACTTTGCAAGATGAAAGGCCTAATTTTTCCACCAGGTGACCTGCCTACATGGCCTGATGGCCAATTGTCTGAGGTACGTGCACACGTGCACACGTGTGTGTGTGTGTGTGTGTGTGTGTGTGTGTGTGTGTGTGTGTGTGTGTGTGTGTGTGTGTGTGTGTGTGTGTGTGTGTGTGTGTGTGTGTGTGTGTGTGCGCGTGTGTGTGTGTGTGTGTATGTGTGTGTGTGCGGTGGGGATAAGGGGAAGTTGGTGAATAATTGGCTTCAGTGTGTCTGCAGGTGAGGGTCTGATTGCAAATGCTTCTGTTCCTGATGGCTTTTGTCAGCCTTGATTTCTGCTCACGCACAGCAGGGCTTTCTCTCTCCTTGATGGATCCTCTCTCCCTCTCCCTCCCTCACACCTCTTCTCTCCCTCTCCACACTTTCTCTCTCTCACACACACACCCTAGTGATCCAAAGATGTGGAACTCCGTTAGGGGCTAGCTTCCTTGTATGAGTCAAAATAATCACATCATACAGTAAATGGGGGATGTGTGTGGGGGGAGTGCATATTGTTTCATAGAACGTGAGGTCACGTTCGGTCTTGGGCTTCTCATGTCAGGCAGATGTAATACTCGCTGCAAGCACAATACGGATAAGATGGAAATGTTCTACTCACAGAATATTGAGTACAGTCCCTACACACATTCACGCACGCACGGACACACACACAAACACACATGCACGCACATGCACACGCGTGTGCACGCACGCACGCACGCACACACACGCGCACACACAAACACACAACTGTCATGAGGTATACAAATGGCTCCCTGAATCAGCTGTGCTGCCCACTGCATTGACAGGCAGGAGAGGCTGGCTGGAGGAGGGGCATGGACAGAGGAGTGCAGAGAAAAGAAGGATGGAGAAAAAAAGAAAGTAGGAGATCTGTTATTGTCCTCTCGTCGTTTCCTCTTTATCATGTTCTTCCTATTGTCCGAGAGAAACAGCTCTGTGGGCTATTCTTTCACCCCACAGTGTTTCTGTGTGTGTGTGTGTGTGTGTGTGTGTGTGTGTGTGTGTGTGTGTGTGTGTGTGTGTGTGTGTGTGTGTGTGTGTGTGTGTGTGCGCGCACGTGTGTATGTGTGTGTGTGTGTGTGTGTGTGTGTGCGCGCGCGTGTGCATTTGTGTTTGCATAAGAAGTACTTTAGATGCCAGATGAAAACTTAATTCCTGCATACACTCACGGTTGCGCGCACACACACACACACACACACACACACACACACACACACACACACACACACACACACACACACACACACACACACACACACACACACACACACACACACACACACACTGTCAGAGGGAATTCAGCGGCAACTTGATCTCCAAAGCCTCTCTTGTGGTTTGATTTAACAGGCATCTCCACTTCTGATCATCTCGGGCCTGAGCCCATGCCATCAAAATCCTCACATCCTCAGTCACATCTTCATGTGTGTGTGTGTGTGCGTGTGTGTGTGTGTGTGTGTGTGTGTGTGTGTGTGTGTGTGTGTGTGTGTGTGTGTGTGTGTGTGTGTGTGTGTGTGTGTGTGTGCGTGTGTGCCTGTGTGCACGTGTGCGTGTGCGTGTCTGCGTGTGTGTGTGCGTGTGTGTGTGTGTGTGTGTGTGTGTGTGTGTGTGGGTGGACAGGATGAGACTTTTTTGGTTATTGACGTGAAGTTTGCTCATCTGTGGAAGGCAATTAAAGGCCTCATATTAAATGCTTAATATGCTGTTGTAAAGTACCTGACAAAGACTCTAACACACACTCTCTCTCTCGTTCTCCCTGCCAAATAGTTCCACATGAAAGTTGAGCTCATTATGCCCTGCAATATAAATAAGTATATAAATCCATTCATGATTTTGACAATTCAATATAACCAGTTTAACAATTTGCCAGTTTGTCTTTTTGGCTGACAGTGTGTCTTGCTCAAGGGCCAGGACATAAGCCATCAGGGTAACAGCTGAAGCATCTTCCCATCTATCCGTTCATCTGGCCCATGTGAGAGAGAGAGAGAGAGAGAGAGAGAGAGAGAGAGAGAGAGAGAGAGAGAGAGAGAGGGGGGGGGGGGGGGGGGGGAGAGAGAGAGAGAGAGAGAGAGAGAGAGAGAGAGAGAGAGAGAGAGAGAGAGAGAGAAACTGAGACAGAGACAGAGACAGAAACTGTGTCGCTGTATGTGTGTGTGTGTGTGTCTGTATTTGTCAGAGTTGCAATTGGCCCTAACAACGACGCGGGCATTTTTGATATAAACCAGCCCCACAAACAAGTTCCCTCACCCGCACCCGCTATGATATGATCATTATATATTAAAGATGCCACAGTGGGCAGCCATATCTTAACTGGGCTGGGGTATAATGGAAAGATAAAAAACACAAAAGCATTGGCCCCTGCTGACTGTTTGCCCACCGGGAAAGTGCCAGATCACTAATCCAGACCTGCTATCTGTTTTCAG
>NC_085860.1:57562391-57574891 GCF_034702125.1 Engraulis encrasicolus | reverse complement strand
CATCACACCTCCCGTGTGTAATGCCAACTGTGTAGCTGACACCTCTCAGCTCATGTTACTGAAACTTCAGCATGCACAGAGAGCACTGCAGTACTGCATGTGGAGAAAAAAATCACTATGTGAAACACACACATATACTGTATATAGACACTCCAAAGCCAGCATACACAACATCAAATACAGTACACACAACACACGCACACATACATACACGCACGCACACAAGCACACACACACACACACACACACACACACACACACACACACACACACACACACACACACACACACACACGCACGCACGCACACACTCCAACATGTGCCTGCATGTGGAGAAAGATTCACTTTGTCTGGCACCAGCTGTGCCTCCATTAAGGCCTCGGCTGCATCCTGCCAAAGGCCCATCTGCCCATCTGACAACACCAACCAGCATTCACACACACATACACACACACACACATGCATGCACACACACACACACACACACACACACACACACACACACACACACACACACACACACACACACACACACACACACGGACAAACACACACATGCACACACACACACACACTCAATATCCAACATCCACCACCCGCCTCTCTCTATCCTGCCACCTCCATCTCCCACCCGGTTCCTCCCCTTACACCCCATCATGTCCACTTAGAGCAAGTCCACCAAGAGCCACCTCTGGCCAGGGGATGCATTCACACGTGGGCCTGTCTGTTTGTGTTAACCCCCTCTGCCCTCTTTCCCCCATCCCACCAACACCAACGCACAATAACCTGATCCATTTCACTCCAGTCCCGTCGTCTCTGTCCAATGGTACATCAGGTTTTTTTTTTTACATTACATTTAGATTATGCTTTTTTATCCAAATTGACTTACACAGTGTACTGATACAGTGTATTGGTTACAGTCCCTGTAGCAATGTGGGGTTAGGTGCCTTGCTTAAGGGCACTTAAGCCATGGATGGAGGTGTAGGGAGAGGTAAGGGTGAGATTCGAACCAGCAGCCCTGTGATTTACGGTCCAACTCCCTAATCATTAAACCACGGCTGCCCACAGTTTTCATGATGCCAGTGCCAGTGTACTTGATAAGTCCCTCTACGCCCCATCTCATCTTTGCCTGACAGCCCAAAACACTACACTACACTCTTCCAAACTCTGTTCTGTGCCAATGCAGATGTTACGATACATTTGTACATGTTTACCAGTGTGCGTCAACACCCCCTCTATCCCCATTCCACAATACCCCTCCTTACGCCACTCTTCTTGGCCCTGTGCAATGCCATGGCAGTGTTCATGATGCCTGCCTACACTACAATATGTGTGCCAGTGGGTATGAACACTCCTCGTTTCCCCCAGTCCCTGCTGGCCAGTGTGTGTGTGTGTGTGTGTGTGTGTGTGTGTGTGTGTGTGTGTGTGTGTGTGTGTGTGTGTGTGTGTCTGGCTCATCTCAGTGCCATGCAGTACTGGACGATGCCCGTTTGCCACCGTGCCAAAGTGGCCCACATGATGCACCGCTAGAGACGCTCCACTGATTGTGCCGAACATCATTCCTCACACACACATATGCACGCACGCGCGCACACACACACACACACACACACACACACACACACACACACACACACACACACACACGCACGCACACACACACACGCGCGCGCGCACACACACACACGCACACACACACACACACACACACACACACACACACACACACACACATACACACACACACACCACTGGGAGAATTGTGACACTTCGTTGGTGGGCTAAGCAGGGTGAATTGGGGACAAAGTAGGCCAGAGAAAATTTTTTGTGTTTTTATTCCTGGCAGAAGCGCAGGCACTAGTGCTTTAGGCTCTGGGATGAATCACAATCCTCTCTGTTGCTTCTGCCAGAGAGAGAGAGAGAGAGAGAGAGAGAGAGAGAGAGAGAGAGAGAGAGAGAGAGAGAGAAGAGAGAGAGAGGGAGAGAGAGAGAGAGAGAGAGAGAGAGAGAGAGAGAGAGAGAGAGAGAGACAGAGAACAACGCATTGGCGACAACATAGAGTTGGCGCTTGTAGTAAATTAAGATTTCTCCCCAAAGCAGACAATCGCACACAAACCCAACCCATTTACACAAAATGTCATAAGTCATCCAATTGGTAAATAAATATTCCAATACAAGCCTGAGCGAACCTGATGACGCACAGAGGCGAATCGTGTTGTTCGCTCTGAATAAACAAGCATAAAGTCAAGAAAGTGTGCGGTAAACTTCTTTCTTTTGAAGTATTGAACACTCTTACATTTGCCAGCACCTAGAAGTTGTGCATGGATCTTTGAACTGTGGAATAGTAAATAAATATATTGGGTAGTTGAATAATGGGTGTTGAAAAGTCTCCATAGTAGCTCGGTGCCTTTGCATAGTAGCTCAGTGCCTTTGTCACTGGTCCCTGTGGCTGCCGGCTTAAAGAAAATGAATTGCATACAATCCGACCAGTAATTGCTCCAATAACAATGGCCACACTCCCACAACCAGTCTTGTGGGATGAAGAAAATCATTGTTCTTGGAGAGACAGTAATAGACAGTTAAGGAAAATGTGGTGAGTTAGTATCTGCTGGTGTGTGTGCTTGGGTCCATGTGTGCATGCATACTGTAGGTGCACGTGTGCACGCATGTTTAACCCATTGACGCCGGTTGTTGCGTTACGCAACATTGGCCCTGACGCCGGTTGTTGCAAAACGCAACATTATTGATTTGTCAATATTTTCAAGACGCATGGGAGATGCAATGCACAATATTTTGTTCAAATACACAAGAGGTGGGTGTTCTCGATTTTTTAAAGATCATGTGGCAAAAAAAAAGTTTGATTCGTCGACAAAAATGTAAAATGAAATCAACCATGCTCGCTTCTGCAGACGTGGGCCATTTCCCACAGGTAAAAAAAAGGCTGTGGTTCGCGAGACACGCTGTTACAGCGAACGTGATGTTCAGTTGAAAGGTAATGAAGAGATTTTAATCGAGGAAAGGAAATATGATTGAAGACCCTTTAGATAGAGAGCAGGAGTGTGATTTGCCGCGGCCGCATGAAGAGGTAGGCGAGTGGTTTCCAAATAGACAGTCAGCTAGATTTCGCCCCCGACGTTACCAAAAGTTCACTCCGACACTCGGGGCAATTGGCGAAGGTGCCAATATCTGAGGAAGCACGTCCTTTAGATAGCCTATAGGCCTATTTCAGAATATTTTCACTGAGGAACTTTCGGATATGGTGATAGCCTATTGGTGAGGCAGACAACGGTAGACATGCGGACCATAGACGCGCGGCCACACATCCAGCTCAAAGTGGAGCCCTGTGTCAAAATAGGATGAAATTGCTCATCGGTCTCTGCATAACGTTTGGAGGAATAAAACGGCCATACTCGCCGGTGGGAGAGCAAGAGGCTGTATTAGACACATGTCCCCCGATTTATGGCAGAAATGACTGCCTAATAATTATAATAATAATGATTATTATGATTTAGTTATAGTCGGCTATTGTAACAGTAGCAATAGCCTAGTAGCCTAAATAGCAGCATCAAGCATTATCCTGAAAGCACATGAAACTTTTTTCAATCATTTGATTATGAGATATGATTTTTTTAAGGAATATGTGTTAGTGTTAATGCTGAATGAGCATAATCCCGTGAAAGCAGAGGATTTTACCTTTTAAATGCAATTTGTCCCATGTCCCTATGTGTTCCAGAGGCTGAGATATTGAATTTTTCATAGGAGTTTCCAACCATTTTTTCTTATCTCAAAAAAATCCTTAGGCATTGGGGACCTTTTCTAAAAACGGGCTCAGGCGCCAATGGGTTAATGGTGTGTGAGTGTTTGTGTGTTTGTGTATGCGTGTGTGTGAGTGTGTCTAGGATGAAAACCCATTACTGTATGTTTGTATTCTTTTTTTTTGCTGATCTGGCTTTTTGTGGCCTGACTTTAAAGTAGCTCACACACTTGAACACTAACTAATGCTTGGTGGAGGGTGCTTACCCATATCTAATACATCAAGCAAGTTACAACGCACAACACACACACACACACACACACACACACACACACACACACACACACACACACACACACACACACACACACACACACACACACACACACACACGCACACACGCACACACGCACAAACACAGTGGCCTGTGCTTACCTATATCTAAATGCATTAAGCATGTGAATTCTCCCTTTATTACATTAGTGTGTGTAATCAAACCAAATGAGCACCAAGTACTCAGGAAATGGAATTCCTGCAGTTTTCCTGGTGGGCTTACATATATTATGTGCATAATGTGTGTATTGATCGTTTGATCAATCGCAGTTCAACCACGTCTCCTGGTCCACCTCAGCTCTCTCTGCTACGGTGGTGGGATGAATTGGCCAATAGGGGAATATGATGGTGATGAGAAACAGAAAGTAGTGGAGAGAAAGAAGAAAATTGAGATAAATATTGAGAGAGAGAGAGAGAGAGAGAGAGAGAGAGAGAGAGAGAGCGGGAAATAGTCTTAACAAGATAACAAATCTCACCAGGGATGAAAAAGGTGTGTGTGTGTGTGTGTGTGTGTGTGTGTGTGTGTGTGTGTGTGTGTGTGTGTGTGTGTGTGTGTGTGTGGGTGTGTGGGTGTGGGTGTGTGTGTGTGTGTGTGTGTGCGTGCGTGCGCGCAAGCGTGTGCATTTGTGTGTATGTGCATGTTCGTGTGTGCGATGTGTGCGTTCGTGTGATGGTACAGATAGCCTGTCTGTGCACGCCTTTGCCATGTCACTCACAGTATTTTTTTGTCTTTTGCCTTTAATGTAACACCTTTTAAGCCTTCAATTCCTCATGTCTCTAAACACCCTTCCATGGACCCTAAAGACTCCCTTGTGCGCGCCGAACAGTAGGCATTTATGTGCTGCCACACAATGCATGGCTGCACTTATTTTCCTATGAATTGAACTGAAAGATGGAAAAAGAGTGTAGCATGTAACAGGGCTGTACTGGGGCAAAGCATCAGACCGGGCATTTTCAGTGAAATTTCAAGTGGCATTGAGATAGTCAAGGAAGCCTGTGACAGCATTTTTTAGTCATCTATTACAAGCTACTTTGACCACAACAGCCAAAATGAACATGCAACGGTGAATCCCATTACACCCCTTACAGCCCTACGCCTTTCCCCTTTGCCTCCGTTTTGCGCGTCCACGTGTAGGGTTAGTGGCATCCCGATTCACGTTCAGACAGATGGGTAGGGGTACGGCGAAGGGCTTTCCACCCCTCCGCGCAGAGATTTTCCAACACCAGACTCCACGACGGAGGGCTACGACAGGTTTCCCTGGATGCATTGCGAGGTCATTTAAAAATTGGCGGCAAGCCGCAGCACCCACAACAGCACACAAGTTTAAGTATTTTCGCCACAATTGAAGGTTTTTAAGTGGTAATAATCATTCCATTGTACTAAGTTTAACATTTTCCTAATGTCTGATGGACCTTTTCTCCGTGAAACGCAAATGAAAAAAACAAAACGCTATTAACGTCAACCTAATGCATGGAATTAGTGACAGCTGTGAGTGTCATTCCATGATTGTTGAAGGGGTATCCCAATTCGTAGCGGTTGCGTTTCAAGCCCTACACCTTACAGCTTCGTTGGAAAGCACGAGGGGCATGGGGAAGGCGTAGAGGTAGGGGTAGAGATTAGTAATGGGAAAGGCCCTAAATCTGAGTCAGAGAGCATGGGTGGGCCATCGTGGGCCAGGGGTAGAGATTAGTAATGGGAAAGGCCCTAAATCTGAGTCAGAGAGCATGGGTGGGCCAGCGTGGGCCAGGGCCCCTGTGGATTTCCTCCTGGCCCCTCTTGTGGCCCTTGTGCTGAATGTCAATGACCGTGACATGATATAGCCTACATTTTGTATATTATATAATAATAATAATAATAATACTTTCGTTTTATATAGCGCCTTTCAAAACACCCAAGGATGCTTCACAGAGTGTTGTGTTGGAAAGTGTGAGTGTGTGTGCGCGTCAGTGTGTGAGCGTGTGTGTGAACGCATGTAAGTGAAAGTGCTTGTGGAACTAGCAGCCATAAGCCTCCAGGAAGAGATGTGTCTTAAGGTGTTGCTTAAACATGGCCAGTGAAGGGGCACTCTGGATGTGGATGGGCAGATTGTTCCAAAGAATGGGAGCAGCAACATGGAAGGCTCTGTCACTGGTGGTCTATAAATTCATATAACATACAAAAATTACATCTTTTGCCAATTTATGTGCCCCCCTGAAAAAATAATGGCCCCACCTCGGCCTCGGTTTTTGCCTAGAACCGCCCCTGTCAGAGAGGTCTGATGTAGAGGCATGAGGACTGATACCACTACACTGAGGGGAGGACCAGGCCAAAACCATCAACAGTCCACCGAGCAAATACCCTGTTTGCCCTATGGCCAATACAGCTATGGCATGGAAAACACTTTTATGCCTTCTCTCCCGTCTCCTGTCTGGGTTCCATTGTGAGCCAAAACAAAGACAGCTATGTTTTGCATTGTGAAGCTTCCATCAGGAGGGTTTTTTGTGCCAGTTGTAGTTGTAGCCGTGTGTAGTGTTTTTTTCTTCAATAGTGTGGTAGCATACCTGTTACCTGCTGCTGTGCTGTATAAGGCTGCTGTCAATCACGGCTCCAGGTCCACCTCAACTCTCTCTGCTGTGGCAGCTTGATGAAAGGGCCAATTGGGGGGAATATGACGGCAGTTTGAACGGCTCTCTTTTTGGTCCTCTCTGCTCATTGGTGACAGACCAGACATTGTCTTCTTTCTCTTTGCCTCTCGTTTGCCCTCTCTTCTTTTGCTCCTTGTGTTTTTTTCCTTTTCTTCCTTTCTTTCTTTCTTTCTTTCTTTCTTTCTTTCTTTCTTTCTTTCTTTCTTTCTTTCTTTCTTTCTTTCTTTCTTTCTTTCTTTCTTTCTTTCTTTCTCCATCTTCTGTTCCCCATCCACCCCCAGTGCTCTGTGGTCTCTGCTGTACACACTGTAGTGTAGCCCACCAAATAATGCAGTGTGTGTGTGCGTGTGTACGTGTGCGTGCGTGCGTACGTGCGTGCGCGTGTGTGTGCGTGCGTACGTGCGTGCGTGCGCATGTGTGTGCGTGCGTGCGTGCGTGCGTGCGTGCGTGCGTGTGTGTGTGCACGTGCGTGTGTGCGTGCGTGTGTGCGTGCGTGCGTGTGTGCGTGCTAGTGTGTGTCAGAGAGAGAACTAGGCAGTCCTATACGGACAATGTTGTTATAGCAAGAACAGGTACAGTGCACTAGAAGAATGGAGGGCAGAGCTTTGTCCTAATGAACCTCTGCGCCTAGATCTGGATGTGTTTTAATTTTCCATGCGCAGCAAGTGAACAATATCAGTACATCTTTCATTTGACACAAGAGGGTCACAAGATCTCTATATTTGGCTCAGGGCTGCAGGCGGGAGAGAGAGAGAGAGAGAGAGAGAGAGAGAGAGAGAGAGAGAGAGAGAGAGAGAGAGAGAGAGAGAGAGAGAGAGAGAGAGAGAGAGAGAGAGAGAGAGAGATAGGTGAGGGGAGAGAGAGGTGAGGGGAGAGAGAGAGAGAGAGAGAGAGAGAGAGAGAGAGAGAGAGAGAGAGAGAGAGAGAGAGGTGAGGGGAGAGAGATGGAGTTAGTGAATGGACACCATCATGCACAGCACAATGGGGACCAATGGGGCCTTTGGGAAGGCAGACTGGCCTGTGTTAGATAGGCTAATAAGGTCTTTTGGTGGTGTTGAGTTGAACTTGGAATGTTTGAAAATGTATTGTGTGTGTGTGTGTGTGTGTGTGTGTGTGTGTGTGTGTGTGTGTGTGTGTGTGTGTGTGTGTGTGTGTGTGTGTGTGTGTGTGTGTGTGTGTGTGTGTGTGTGTGTGTGTGTGCGTGCGTGTGTGCATGCGTGCGTGCGTGCGTGTGTGTAGTTCTGACCTTTCGTAAAATAGTCCTCAAAGCTGAACTAGTTTTGAGAGCATAATTATGCACATCTCTGGTCTGATTGTGGCACAAAATGTGTCAAATATTTCTAAATAGAGCAGTCCACACATGTTTCTCCTTTCACTCAGCATGAAGGTTCAACTGCGTCGTTCCGATCATCATTTGGGCCACTGACCACTATTTCAGGGACCACCACAAAGTCATCTGAAAGGGGCCCCCATCCAGTACATACAATTGGTACGTTTACATGAGGCATTTAAATCCGATTTAACTCACTTTAAATCTCATTAAAACTTAATTCCACTTTAAAAACATCATGTAAACACTTACCGAACAGGATTTAAGTTTATTCCGATTTAAACTTAAGTCCGATTAAAGTGGGTGGTTTATTCCTCTTTTAAATCCGATTAAACACGTTCCTCTGTCATGTAACCTTTTAATCAGAATTACAATAAATCCGGTCGTTCCACGCATGCTCGTTGACCACACGATGGCGCCAAGAGCCCGTGCTCTTTGTCAGTGAGAAAAAGATGGCGGCACTTCCTGTTGATTTTCACATGAAAGTGTTGCTTAATTTAAAGTCCCTAAGCGACTATAAATGTTGTGGCTTCCATATATTGATGTAAAAGTGCCCCACGAAGTAATTAAGCACAACAAAGTTACTCCACATCACCCTTTCACCAGTTCGTTTTTCTAAGCTAGGAGGGTGCTAACTAGCATTTGAAAGAACCAGACCCAAAGGGGATTTTACCAGCCTTGAGTCCACTGAGGGAATTCATTTTCGGGCTGAAGATAAGCTTGTGTCCCAGTAGTTCCCCGGAGGTTTGGCGACCACGCCCCCACGCCTTATTTGGCTCACTCAGCACGTGCGTCCTCAGTCCAATCGCAGTGCTTTATTTTCCCCAGACGTTTAATCGCATTTAAGTGAAATTGCCATGTATACACGTCGCAAAATAACTCTTAATCCGATCTACTTAAATCCGATCTATTAGATCCGATTCAAAAACATCATGTACACGTAGCAAATGTAATAAAAAGCCCAGTTTGAGCCTCCTCTGCCCTGGGGCCCGGGACAACCGACCCCTTAGTCCCCTTCTGTCGGTTTCCTTGATTATCTTCGTCATGGCCTCACACTCTGAGCCAAATGGTGCAATATAGATAAAGGGGTTTTTTTGAAGTGCGGAAACATTCAACTATCCACCATTAAATAAAAAGAGCAGTTTCTGTGTCTAGTTTAGGTATTGTGGTACCTTTCCTCAGCTCCATCATTGTAGACCTTGTACCCAAAAGCAACTAGCAGTGTTGATGGGTATCAATGTATTACTGTGACTGTATACTAGATAGATTTCACCTCCACAAATTCCTACGTATTGTACGCTGTGCACCTCTAGCTCTTTAACTTCATTCATTATTTCTATCAATTAAACTGTTTTGCCCATGTAACGCATATACCATGGTTCAGTGTGGAGAGTTCGGTGTGGAGAGTGGGGTGTGTTTGGATCACTTCTCTCCCACCGCTTGGAAGCCAACAGCAGGCAAGATGGCGAAGGGAAATGCATAAACATTATTCAGACAGCAAAGTGGAATCTGCTGCAAATAAACATTATTCAGCGAGTAAACTCTCTTGGCATTCAGGGTACACTTTCATTCATCAGCTCAGAAAGAGAGCGACACTGCACATTTTTGATAGACGGTGGTTTGAAGTGCTCATCCCTCCAGTGACTTGAAGGGTTTTTTTTTTTTTTTCTGTCTCATCCCTCCTCTCCCTTTTTCACTCTCTCCGACTCTCTTCTCTCCTTTTCTCTTGAGGGTACCTCTGTAATTTTCTCTGTCTCTATCTTCCTCTGTCTGTCTCTTTGCCTTTTACTCTCTCACGCACTTCCACAAGTTCCTTCTCCGTTGTCTTTCTGTCCGTCTCCACCCCTTCTCCCTCTCTCTCCCTCTCCCTCCCTCTCTCTCTCTCTCTCTCTCTCTCTCTCTCTCTCTCTCTCTCTCTCTCTCTCTCTCTCTCTCTCTCTATCTCGCTCTCTCTCTCTCCCTCTACTCTCTCCACAACTCTGCACCTCATGCCTCTCTCTCATCTCTCTCCACACATACTACAGTATGTGTACCATTGCATTTGAAATGCGCCCTGCTTCCTCTATTCATTCAATTTACCTTTTTATTTTTTCTTTCTCTGATCTCCTCTCTTACATGCTGATGTTGAGTGCACAATTTTTGCTTATCAATAGAATGTCTTTCCTTTGTAGAGCCCTCACTGCAGAATATACAGTACACATTGTAATGGAATGCAATCTAGTAGCAATAGCATGCATTTAAATCTCAATTGCTTATGCACAGATATTTTTTATGCTCGTCTTTTGTTGTGGGAGTTCAGGTATATTCATTTGTACATCGCCGATACAACATGTGTAGTCTTTTGCTTCCTACCTCAACAACATACTTACATTACTGATGACTCACTTTCAACAATTTTATGGTTTGCTTCACGTTACATACAAATCTGGCCTCTTTTACGTCCCAAGCAAAGCCAGAGAGTTATAGGCCTGCCATGTATTCAATTGGATAGACAGCAAGCAAAGCATTGAATTAAAATATATAATGCCGTTATGATGAAATCAATTAGGAAAGATGATACTGAATTAACCCTACTGGCAAGAAGGACAATCAAAACTACTGTGGTGAAGTATTGTGTCAAATGCCCATCGGTCATTTTACAATATTGTAAACTGTTGTGAACTTACCCGTGAAGTTAATTTTAACTCCATGCTGCTACATGACAACAGAAATAACAGGGGCCTCATGTACAAAGCTGGCTTACGCACAAAAAAGCTGTGTAAGTAACTTTTCACGCAAATGTTTACAGGTAGGCTGTACTAAATTTCATGCGAAACATGATATACCACAAGAATCTGCATGAAAACCGTTTTGACTGTTTGGACTGATAGATTTTAATTTTTAGGTTTTAAATACCTCATTCTGCATTCATCTTTTCAGATTTTCACAAATGCAACAATTGAATAGGAAACCTACGAACGTCTTAGAACATGCAACCCCAGGTCTTTGTCATGTAGATACGGCTGAAGTTATAGTGATTACAGTGGATGCACACACACACACACACACACACACACACACACACACACACACACACACACACACACACACACACACACACACACACACCTACACACACACACACACACACACACACACACACACACACACACACACACACACACACACACACACACACACACACACACACACACGGCATCCTATTTTCATGTACCTTTGAAAGGAATTTTGTGGGTCTTAAAAACAATTCCTTAAATGACAGAAATTCCTTTTGGGTTTTGCCCTAGGAGTGTGTTGGACTTGGAAGCTTTGTGTATTTTGTAGTGCACTCTTGGATTGCCTTTTTATTGCAGAATACACCCACGCTATTACCACTTGAGCCTTAAAGCCACATATTTGCAATGCTATATATATTATATGGACAATTGCGAGATCTTGCACAGTCTTTGATCCATGTCCCCAGACATTGAAAAAGTGGAGGCTATTTCAAGGCAGGAGTTTATTATTCCAACAGTGTCTCATCTCCATCAGCTTCCTGTCTGCCTCTTACAGTACAAAGACATGTTTTTGGCACAAAGCACAAAGACATGCTTTTAGCAGGCCTCCTTCACTTTAAAATAAGCTGAAAATGGCTCAAACTGAAAAGAGACACTCCAACACTAGCTGCCAAACAACAGACAGTCCGAAAGGTACAGAGAGGAGGTTAGAGAGAGTATGCTGCTAAGTAATACTCCACGTTCAGTCTAATGGGGATGCTATAGGGACTTTTATGTGATATTTGGATCATTTTCTCTTCTTTTCTTCCCTTTTCTTTTATTTTCTTTGTGACACTTTATAAAAAGGGATGCATATAAAAAGGGATGCATAAGAAACATTGTAAAGATAAAATATCTACAAATAAGATCGTACAAACCTTTAACAGAGTATTTATTATTCATTTACAAAAAAAGTTTTGATGTATGTAAAATATTAACATAATATTGTCCATTCATTTACAGAAATGTGTTCATGTTTTGTTAATCATTAGTTAATTATTTACTAAGTTTATATTGTCTAATGCATTCTCATTATAAAATGTTAGCCTTTTCTTTTCTTCTCTTTGCTTTTTTTTCTTTTCTTCTACTGAAAGTGCAGACTTCCCAGTTCATTATGCTGCATAGTTCTTTATGGGTGTTTTGGTTGTAGCAAGGCTGGTAAACACAACAAGTTTGTCAGATGGTGCGCTCAACTTCTGGGGAAAATGAATGACTTTGGGTGAACGCTAAAAGGTATCAACTTAAAGAAAAAAAATCTGCACACACAAGCGACGTCTTATTATTTATTCATATATTACAACCATGTCCACAAGCAGACGCGTTTCAGCTCTTAAGCCATCATCAGTGCGTGGTACGACGCCTGCCACGCATTGATGATGGCTTAAGAGCCAAAATGCTTCTGCTTGTGGACATGGTTGTAATC
>NC_085860.1:57542391-57552391 GCF_034702125.1 Engraulis encrasicolus | reverse complement strand
ATGCCGCATGTGTCCTTGTCTTATCACTGCGCTAATGAGACTTTCACAAGAGTAAGACAGACTGACATGTTTTCCTCTCGCTTTGGTCATTTTAATGACCACTACTACTAAGTATTGTAGTAATGACAGATCGCAAAACAGGTCAGTTGAGATGAACTTCGCTACTTTATTTTCACGTGAAGGTTTCCAGTGACATTTCGAAGCGCACGCTGATGTCCCGGTAGCTCGCTGTCACTCCTCTTCGCAAGACTAGCTCTAGGCCTATCAGATTCCTGGCTTGCGTGAGACACAGGTGACACGTGACACAGGTGCTTCATGGGTATTGTAGGCTCGCGAAATCGCATTGTATTGCTTTTGTAGCAAAGACGGTCCGAAGGAAAAAAAACTACAAAATGCGGTGCCTCATCATTCAGAATAGTAACGGACCCGCCAGAATGGCTAGTGAACCTTCGGTATCTACTAGCCAACGCCGACTTTCACCCGCATTTGGCTACCTGGCGTGTGTTAGTGTTAAGCCCTGGCGTGCGTGTGCGTGTGCGTACGTGCGTGCATGCGTGCGTGTGTACATGTCTGCTGGAGCCCAGGACATCAAGCTGGGTTCATGGCTGCCACCATGTTTTACATGAGCTGGTGTTTAACTCTTGACTCAGCGCTGTGCTGCATTGCGGCTGGCCCCTGTGACTGGGAGGCCCAATGCTAAACGCCACTGATGGGAATCACGGCCCCCTGATTAGGCCTGACACCCCACAGCTGGGGCCTCTCCCGGCCTGGACACCTAGTCATCACTGTGGCGGCATCAGGAAGCTGTAGATGCAGGCAGGCAAATGCACACATGCGCACGCACGCACGCACGCACGCACGCAGGCACGCAGGCACGCACAAACACACGCACGCATACATACACACACGCAAACACACGCAGGCACGCACGCATGCACGCATGCACGCACGCACACGGACACACGCACACACACACACACATTTGTAAACATATTGGCTATGTTTGTCTGTGTGTTTTTTCGTATGTGGGCACGTTTTTGACAGCGTGCTTTTGTCCCCCAGACACAAATATGCAGACACTCTCTCGCACGCCCACCCACTGAAAAACACACACATGCACATGTGTACTCTCTCTTTCTCTCTCTCTCTCTCTCTCTCTCTCTCTCACGCACGCACGCACGCACGCACGCACGCACGCACGCACGCACACACACGCACACGCACATGCTCACACACACACGCACACACACACACACACACACACACACACACACACACACACACACAGTATTATATTCCATACCAAGCAAACAAAGGCACCCAAACTGACTCCCCTTGCCTCTGGGGCACATCTCTATTAAGTCCTATTTGGGCATGCATGGCTTAATCATTCTGATGTAATACAACAATGCCTCCAATATATATTATGTTGGCTTCAATTCGTATTTATGCCAGTTCCCCTGCCCTGCTCTATACTTTAACCCAAGCACACACCCCCCTCTCTCTCTCCCTCTCTCTCTCTCTCTTTCACACACACACACACACACACACACACACACACACACACACACACACACACACACACACACACACACACACACACACACACACACACACCACACACCACACACCACACACACCACACACACACACAATCTTCGCTTCCTGCAGTTTGTCGTCAGGGAGAGGGAGACAGCACAATGGATATTAAATGAGATGTATTGTGAGGCTGCAGAATGGTGGCTGACTCGAGCGACTCTTTCTCAAACATATTCTCACTCTCCTGCATGCTCTCTCTCTCTCTCTCTATCTCCCCATTCTCTCTTCATTTTCTATCTTTCTCACCTTTTCCGTTCTTCTCAGTTTCTATTTCTTTTTTTCTCTTCATCTCTCCTCTCCCTCCCTCCCTCTCTCTCTCTGTCTCTTTCTATGTCTCTCCCTCTCTCTCTCTCTCTGTTCATCGTGTCTCTCACCCTCACTCTCTCCCTCAGTATGGATTTTCTTGGCCCTCTCTCTCTCTCTCTCTCTCTCTCTCTCTCTCTCTCTCTCTCTCTATCTCCCCATTCTCTCTTCCTTTTCTATCTTTCTCACCTTTTCCGTTCTTCTCAGTTTCTATTTCTTTTTTTCTCTTCATCTCTCCTCTCCCTCCCTCCCTCTCTCTCTCTCTCTCTCTCTCTCTCTCTCTCTCTCTCTCTCTCCCTCTCTCTCTGTTCATCGTGTCTCTCACCCTCACTCTCTCCCTCAGTATGGATTTTCTTGGCCCTCTCTCTCTCTCTCTCTCTCTCTCTCTCTCTCTCTCTCTCTCTCTCCCATTCCCCTGCGGTCTCCCTGCTTGAATAGCCTGGGTGACAGTGTGGTCCATCGCCGCCTCAATGGATGGCCCCTCAATTTGCTCCACGGGAATGGTTACATTCCGTCTCGGAATGACGGCGGGGCGAAATGGAATTATGGGAAGGGCGGCTAAATGGCCAATGGCAGCGGTGGTGTTGGAATAACCAGGTCGGATCTTGGTGAGGGGTGGATGATGAGGGGGAAGGCAGGGGTGGATGATGTCGGTGTCGGCAGAAATGGTGTGTGGCACATTGCACACCGGGAGACACGAGACGATCTCTCCCCAAGCGCTGCTACTTATCATTATGTCACTTTTATGTGATTCCAGGCGCACAGGGGCTGGCGGCATGATGTGACCGAGGAGAGGCACAAAGTGAGGAAGAGAGAGAGAGATAGTGTGTGTGTGTGTGTGGGTGGGTGTGTGTGTGTGTGTGTGTGTGTGTGTGTGTGTGTGTGTGTGTGTGTGTGTGTGTGTGTGTGTGTGGGGGGGGGGGTTAGCTGATGGCAAAGAAAACTGAATTGAGGGCAAAGGCACCTGAGTCACCTGCCTGTTGAAGAGAAAGAGATGAATTGACTGACACATAGCATTTCTAATATGGCAAAGTTTTACATAATTTAG
This sequence comes from Engraulis encrasicolus, assembly GCF_034702125.1. Lineage (NCBI taxonomy): Eukaryota > Metazoa > Chordata > Actinopteri > Clupeiformes > Engraulidae > Engraulis > Engraulis encrasicolus. The sequence goes on along the minus strand of NC_085860.1, from coordinate 57,549,441 downwards.
CCATTTTATGCTCACTGTGAAATCCAATTTTGGACTGGAGACTTCAATGTGAACCTGCACTCAATTTCTTCACCTAAAGCATGACAATCTATTCCATCTTGTGCAGTTTGTAAATCGTCTACATAAATGGGGTGGGCATTTGTGGATAAAAAGACAGTCAATAGGAGATACATCAAATAAATCAATGCCCTAATGTCTCATATGAAGTGAGGTGAAAGCCCACCTGGGAAACTCCAACTCCCATTGTCATTGTGACACAGCACTCCACACATGGGTTCACCGCACACTGCACACAACAAAATTGCATTTTATTCCTCATCTGTGCAAGTGGGCAGCCCCCAATGGCATCCCAAGGGAGCAGTGTGGCGGGACGGTACCATGCTCAGGGTACCTCAATCATGGAGGAGGATGGGGTAGAGCAGTGTTTCTTAACAGGGGTGCCGCGGGCCGCCCTCAGGGGTGCCGCGGAAACGTGACTGATAAATTAAATATGTAATATAATACATATTTGTCTAAATTGATGGGTTAATGTTTGTCAGTGGAATATTTAATCTGGCATTTACGCACAATAAAGTAAATATAGGTCGCCCCAGTCAGCTGCAACTTCGAACGTAGGCCTAGGACCTAGGTTGTGCGGCTTCTCCAAATGTGTTACTTTTCTAAGCTTTTGTGATATCGGATGCGATGCCATGTTACGGCTTGTTGGTTTGGGGTGCCTTGAAATTTTTCATGAATTGAAAGGGTGCCTCGCCTAAAAACAGGTTGAGAAACACTGGGGTAGAGCACTGGTTAATTACGCCCCTCACCAAACTGGCATGTTGGGAGTCAAACCTCCAATCTTTGGGCTACAAGTCTGACGCCCTAACCACTTACCCATAACTACTCATGTCATACAATACGTATGTTCATAACATATTAAAACTATTGCAACATGCACATTACATGACAGCTGATGTAGTCAGTCTAGCTATTTTTCTTATGACTCAAAATGCCCTTGTATAGCCCAGTGATATCACGGAGGAGTTAAACACCAAAGGAGATCAAAGGCACGAGGAAATCAAAGGCTCTGTGAGAAGACAATCTCTCTCTCTCTCTCTTTTTGTTTTATCTCCACCGCAGCACTGGCGTAATGATCTTCTAACCAGAGAATTGGCAGCTCTGTGTATGTGTGTGCGTGTGTTTGTTTGTTTGTGTGTGTGTGTGTGTGTGTGTGTGTGTGTGTGTGTGTGTGTGTGTGTGTGTGTGTGTGTGTGTGTGTGTGTGTGTGTGTGTGTGTGTGTGTGTGCCTGCCTGCGATGCGTGACATTGATTGCATGTTTTACGCACATTAATGAGCTAATAAACCGGCAGCACCTGCCTCCTGCCGCGGGATTTATGCCTGGTGAGATGAGATGAGAGAGAGAGAGAGAGAGAGAGAGAGAGAGAGAGAGAGAGAGAGAGAGAGAGAGAGAGAGAGAGAGAGAGAGAGAGACTTTGTGTGTGTCTAGAGAGAAAGAGAAAGAGAGAGAGGGTGGGAGAGATTACGGAATAAGTATGCAGTCTGAGTGTTCATTCTAAATACTGCATGGTAAATACTGCACGCTCCCTTCATAATTCTGCATCAGCGCCTTTTATTTGCTTCTCTCTCTCTCTCTGTTAGTTTGTTTATATGTGTGTGTACTACTTTATTTCTTCTTCTATTTATTTCTCTTTCTCTCTCTATCTATCTCTATCTATTCTTTTCAGTCTCTATCTATCTATCTATCTATCTATCTATCTATCTATCTATCTATCTATCTATCTATCTATCTATCTATTCACCTACCTACCTATCTATCTGCAGGTACAGTTTATCTTTCTGCATCTCTGTATGTGGATGGTTGACATGAGGCCCTGTTTTTATGTAACATTGGTTAAAAACCTACAAAATTGATATTTTCCCTCTTGGAAACAAATGTGAATGAAAGAAGATGTGGTACATCAGGTTTCATTTTAGTCTTAGATGAGAAGAAACATTTTTGTTCAGATTTATGGAAAGGTTTATATGTCAAATGTCCTGTGGTGTGACTGTAACATTAATAAAACCTGGAATATATACAGCTATAAAATAAACCAACAACATTTTGAATCATTTATAAAGCATTTGGCATGATTGCATGAATATTAACCTTATATTAAAAAATATGAATGTGAAAAAAACTCAATACACTAATATTAACTACAAGTTCAATTTCATAACACAAATTGCATCCTGTGGGGTGACATATAAGTCAGGTTTGTGGACGGGCAGCTGCAAGGCCAACTACAAGGGTCTTAAAGACAGGCTCCTAACCAGTTATAACTCATTTATTGGAGAGTGGTGTGGGAGTTGAAGATGACTATTAACTTCTTAATATGTCTACATATTGCAATGTTTCTGTCACACAATGCTTAGGTTAATTTATGGTGTCCCGTGTTGTGACTGCTCTTATGGAAGGAAAAGTTTTTTTATAAGTGAAAATATATATTACAGTTTTTCTCAATTGGTTTTGTACATTTCTCACAACAGAATAATGATTCTCAAAAGTCTTTGTTCAATTGTGACTTCCTGGTGTTACCTGTGCACATGATCAAATCAGTTTCTCATTGTTTTCGGCATATAGCAAATGCTCTCGTCCACCATGCCATGGGTGTGTACAATTCTCAGTGATTTCGTACATTATCAATTGCTTTTGTCATATCACTCAAAAAGCTTTGTCACTGAATGCATGAAACTATCTCAATCTTATCTGATCAATGTAATATAAAACTGAATTTACAAAATTTCCCATCCAATCTAAACAACATTTCGCTTCAGAAAAGATCCTCAAGAGTGTACTATTCAATTGACAATATGAGAAATTGATTTGACTAGCTTGTCCATACACTATGACACAATGACTAACCATTCTGCTGGCGCGGATACGTTCATTGACACAAAAACTTGGTTTTTGAAAGACAAATAAGGGTTTTGAGCAAGAGACTCGGTTTTGCAGGTTATCCACCGTGTTTTGCCATTTGTTAAAGCTGTTTTGAGAATGAATATTATGTTTTGCAAATTGCGAGAGAGATTCGAGAAATGTACAAAACCAATTGAGAAATACTGTAAAGGGACACAGTGCAGGAAATGGTCAAAAAAGGTACTGCAACTATGCTGCTCATTAAAACTGGGCTGCCTATTGCCAAATGTGATCTTTACATGAAAGTTTACTAAGTAATAAACAAATACTTTCTAGTATGGTCCAAGTAGAGTCATTTCTGCAGCTAAAAATGGCTATTTTTGGAAATTCAAAATGGCGGACCATGGAGAAGATCCTCCCTTTCATGTGTGAAAAGTGCAATTTTTCCAGTCATAATGAATACTTAGAATTTGATGGTGGTGGTAAGTATTCATGAAAAAGGTAACATTGGTGAATGGGCAGCATGAATTCTGGAAATGAACAACTAAAAATCTCACACAGTGTCCCTTTAAGGTTAAACACAATATCAATACTGTATCTAGTTAGCTTGAGCTCGGAGGTCGGTCACGAATACCGAAGGCTTTAAATGGCAACAATGCAATTTCCTATGGTGTGACTTCATGTCGTGTGGTGTGACATGCTTAGGCATTGTGTTACTCAATCCTTACTTATTTTTCATGCATCATGCAAGTATATAAGGATACCAGGAGATGTATTTGTCACATTCACACAATTATTACAAGTAATACAGTGAAACCATGTAGTGAAATCACAGTTGTCTGCCTGTACGATGCATAGGCGTGTGTGGGTGGGGGTGGGGGTGCGGGTGGGTAGTAGTGTGTGTGTGGGGTGGGGGTTGAAGGAACAATAGCAGAAAGAGCATTGGGGATATGTTTGTGCAGAATATTAATCATTTTATTGTATCTTACAGAAATGTCACACCAATGATGTCACACCACAGGACACATTTTCCCAAATTAGGTGAAATTCCATGGACCACTGACATCCCCATTGTTTTCTATTTTTTTACAATTGTTCCACCCATTTTTTCAGGAATTGGAATACGTTTCCTCCTTTAAGTGTGTTACGGCCTTAAACGTCAACCACCCATGTGTATGTGTGCAAACCCCTCTTTACGTGTATGTCTGTATAGGTTCTGTCTCTGTCTCTGTCTCTTGATGTCTCTCTATTGACAGACAGACAGACAACAAACATACAAACAGAGACACACACACGCACACTGACAGGTAGACAAGCACACAGACAGGATGGCAGGCATACAGACATTAAAGAGATTGTGCATGTCTGTAGTCATGTTTCCTCAATCTGACCTTAGATGTGGCTTGTTTCCCGAGGAATTGGTCCTGTCTGAACCATGTAATGAAGGAGAGAGCAGAGCAGAGAGGGGAAGAAAAGAGAGGATATGGGTAGAGAGGAAAGGAAAGGAAAGGAAAAGAGTTTGGATATTATTCATGACTGTTCGTTTACCTCCGCACTCCACAGTTGAGCCATCATGGCTGACAGCCTATACGTGTTTGTCCACTGTTTGGTCTGCCAATCCCAGTTAATAACAGAGAAGATGACACACACACACACACGCACACGCACACGCACACGCACACACACACACACACACACTTGTAAAGAGAGACTCTGCTTGTAATGGAACTACAGGTTAGTTGCATGTAAAACCTTCTCGCTTGCACACGTGCCAGCCAGTAAGTGTGTGTGTGTGTGTGTGTGTGTGTGTGTGTGTGTGTGTGTGTGTGTGTGTGTGTGTGTGTGTGTGTGTGTGTGTGTGTGTGTGTGTGTGTGTGTGATATGCAAGGACAGAGCTCACGTAATCCACAGAGAGAGAGAGAGAGAGAGAGAGAGAGAGAGAGAGAGAGAGAGAGAGAGAGAGAGAGAGAGAGAGAGAGAGAGAGAGAGAGAGAGAGAGAGAGAGAGATAGCAAGAGTGAGATACTGTACAGTGTTTGTGCATATATTATGTCTTTGTGAATGAAATGTGTGGGTGTGCTCTGGGCCCCTTACCCTCTGAATGAGAAATCCCAAACGGACATATCACCACCCCTCCGCAGTCTGAAGCATGAATTCATAAGCTCACTGCACACACCTACATGTCTGCAGTTGTACGTAAAATCCCAAAGCTCTTTTTAACTTGCTTATCAAATGGGTTGCTTGCACATTATTTAGATCTGTTGACACATAGAATCTCAGTCCAACTCTAAGCCTGATGGCTATTGGTTGTCTATACCTACTGTGCGCCTACATACATAACATCGCAAACTTTGCGCAAATTTTTCACTTTTCATCACTGTGTGGCTCTTCTATTGTATCATAAGATTTAGAATCAGGCACAAATTAAGAATGGCTTTAAACCGCATTGTTCATACACATTGAGAGTGCATACAGTAGTTGTGGTCAGAGATTAGTAAATTTGGTAGTGTTTTCAAAGGTTACACAATCTTTAGCCTACAGTGGGAGGCTCAGGTTAGCTTCAGAATTATTATTACTCAGAATTACATAGAGTAAATGCTGAATTAAATGTCTCGTATAAACGTAGCCAGTTTGGGAAAATTGAGAGATGAACAGCCCACAACATTTCCCAGATCAAATCATCCCGTTAACATCTCTGTAACTGCCATCTAGTGAAATGTCATAATGGGAAGGTTATTTGCATCCAATAAAACACCTAATTAATTGCACAGACCAAAGTAATTAAGTAATGATTATTGACTAACGACCCAGAATATGAGTCAATACAAGCACTGCACAGTCACTAAAATATTTGACTACTTAAACACAAATACTGTATATAGGCCTATTTTTTTTTCCTCAGCTGAGCATGAGCATGTAAGGGCATGCCTGACATGCCTACTAAAGATATAGCATAAGGCTTTGCAGCTCTCTATAAAACTGACCTGTGTGTTTAGATGTAACATCAATGTTGTTACCAAAGCAATTGCTTTCATCTCCATGTACACTTAGTTTGTGAATTTGCATTTTCAAACCCATTTTAAATCTCAGGCATGGCTCAATGGTTGCAAGGCTGGCCTTTAAATCAGAGGGTTGCTGGTTCAAATCTCAACTTTACTAGTGCCTTCATCCATGGCTTAAGTGCCCTTGAGCAGGGCCGTAACACCACATTGCTCCAGGGCCTGTAACCAATACCCTTTACCTAAATAACTGAGTACGTAGCTTTGGATAAAAAAGCATCAGCTAAGCGTAATGTAATGTAAATATCCCTTAAGTTCCCTCTGGTGTCTATAAGTAATGCTTTCTGCTTTTCTAGTGCCTACCACCAGTGGCTGTGGCACAGCTTTATGGTATTGTATGTGAATGTGATTTCACTCACCTAACCAACCTCTTCTGCTTCATTGCTTTATTGGGAAAGGGGGAAGATATAAATAAACAAGCTTCAGCTTTTACCCAAGATTCACGAGAGTGTCGCTGTATTTCCATCATCTTGGTGTGAGGTTTAAATTTTAAGAAATCATTTGCCTTTCACATGTAACTGTTCCAATTTGTGAGTCGTGAGGGCTAAAAATAGTTGTCACCCAAGTAAAGCCTTTTTTATGGTTGTAAATGGAGCAGCTCATGCATAGGTGTCCTTCACTCTAAATTTCCCAAACTTTTCCCTGAAAGTAAGGAGAGAGAGAGAGAGAGAGAGAGAGAGAGAGAGAGAGAGAGAGAGAGAATCCTCCTTCAACAGAATCCTCCGTTTTTGCTCTCCCTCTATTACCACTCTCATTGTGATTCCTTCTACAGTAGCTCCCGCTTCCTTTCATTGCCGCTCCCTGGTGCTCCTTGATGAGAAGATGACAATGCGGCGGCACCAGCTGTCAGTCGGCTGGGCCTTTCATCACCTAGATGTGCTCTAGTGTACTGTCACAGAGCCTGGCACATTTCTCCCGTGCTGGCTCCCAAAAAAGACTTTTTTTTTTAAAAAAATGGTAAGGGGTCACATATTGACAAAGAATGTTTCTGCTTGCTCAAAGTTAATTTTGGTTAATTTTGGGAGTAACTGTTGGCACCACAAAGCAAAATAAGATTTTATATTGAAGATTTTATGTGTGTGTGTGTGTGTGTGT
>NC_085860.1:57522391-57537391 GCF_034702125.1 Engraulis encrasicolus | reverse complement strand
TGTGTCTGTGTCTGTGTCTGTGTTTGTGTTTGTGTGTTTGTTTGTGTGTGCGTCTCAGAGGCTGTCACCTGTGTGTGTTTCTGTGTGTCTTTTTATGTTGTGGGGGAGAGATTTGTGTGTGTGTGTGTGTGTGTGTGTGTTTGTGTGTGTGTGTGTGTGTGTGTGTGTGTGTGTGTGTGTGTGTGTGTGTGTGTGTGTGTGTGTGTGTGCGCACGCGTCCATACATGCGTGCGTGCGTGTGCATCTCAGATTAATATAAATCACTGAAAGAAAGAAAGTCAGAAAGAAAGAAAGAATGACAGAAAGAAAGAAAGAAAGAAAGAAAGAAAGAAAGAAGGAAAGAAAGACAGAAAGAAGGGCATGTGAGTGAGTGATGGGTAGACAAGCGAAAGAGGCATAGATGCATGTCGACAATGAGTCTGCTAGCCATTCCAAGCCTCCTACTGTTGTCAAAATGTTGTAATGCAGCCAAGCAGATGCATACTTGTGTGTGTGTGTGTGTGCCAGTGGCGGTTTTTGTATTAAGGGCGCACGGGCGCCGCCCCTCCGTTCAAAATTCCATCAAATTTGCATCATATTATCATTACTTCTATTGAGAAACCGTATCATTTGTTTGCGATAAAAAAGCACTAAGCTGCCCATTCGGAATCGACTTTTAACATGATATTCTTTGCAATCCGGTAGAATGACAGAGGGCCCGCCCTCTCCCGGGCGCCGACAAAGCAAGTGTCTATGCTAGCATGACAAGTAATGTTGCAGAACGTTATGAATAAAGCATTTTAATTGGCCATTTTTCCTTCGGTCTTGGGGCGCACTACATGTTATATCGCATTCTATTTGTATACTGTTGTGTTATTGGACGAGTGTTTGAGATGGCCTGTCAATCAGACGTCAACCTAGCTAGCCTAGAACTACGATTTACCCGCCTTGAAGAAGCTTCCGTGAAAGTGAAGAGATTTTTAAGTATCGATTGTTTTTAAGATGGCCCGACTGTTAACAGCAAAGGAAAATTCGGTGGCTTTGTTGAAGCAATATCCGTTCATCCGTCGTTCTGACGAAGATAAGAAGAGGGTGAAAGTCCTTGGACCTGACTGTCCTGAGCTCCTCATCAGCCAGAGCACCACCGATCGTGGAAGGACGTACGTCAGGACCTTTTCTTCCAGTGTGTATGGTCGCTGGAATTGGCTTACGGGATGCGAAGTGAGTAATGCCCTGTACTGCTTCCCGTGTCTGTTGTTTCAAAGTCCTGGGACAGACATTTGTTGGGTGACATCTGGGGTGACGGACTTGAAACACCTGGGGGAGAAGTGTAAAAAGCACGAAAGCAGCAGAAGCCACCTAGACAACAGCTTGAAGCTACGCCTGTTCGGAAGGCTTAGCATCCGGGAACAGCTTGATGAAGGCTACAGAGTTGGAATTAGAAAACATAACGAGGAAGTGACAAAAAACCGGCACATTTTGTCACGAATAATTGACTGTGTAAAATTCTGTGGGGCATTTGAATTGGCGTTGCGTGGACACGACGAAAGTGCGGACTCAAACAACCCAGGAGTCTTTCTCGGCTTGGTCGACTTTGTTGCCTCAATTGACAGCACACTGAAAGAGCACTTGGAGACAGCAACTGTATTTAAAGGCACCTCAAAAACGATACAGAACGAACTGCTCGATTGCATGTTTTCCGTGGTGAGGGAGCAGATTCTGAAAGAAGTTAAGGACAGTGATTTCATTGCCATCCAGGCCGACGAGACAACGGACATTAGTACCGTGACCCAACTGGTGCTAGTGCTGCGTTACATCGACAGCAAAATGAACGTGCAGGAACGATTCTTCGAATTCATTCCCCTGCAGTCATCAACAGCCGAGAACATTGCCACAGAGCTGAAAGAACGCCTTTCCATAATCCTTCCCGATCAAAAAGAAAAAGAAAAACTCATCTGCCAAGCTTATGATGGAGCGAGCGTAATGAGAGGTGCCACTGGTGGTGTTCAGAAGCGAATAAAAGAGGACTACCCAAATGCGCACTACATCCACTGCTACGCGCACCAGTTGAACTTGATCATGGAACAAGCCACCAGTCACATTTCTAAAGTAAGGAACTTTTTTTCGGACCTTGGTGGCTTTGCCAGTTTTTTTTCAAGATCACCCAAGAGGACCAGTGTATTGGACGAAATGGTTTCCCGCAGGCTGCCAACTTCCAGCAAGGTCAGGTGGAACTTTCACAGCCGCGCTGTCAACACGGTGTTTGAACACAGAGAGGATCTCATCAAATGTTTCCATGCCATACGAGACTCGGGAGACTTCGATGCAATCACCGTGAGAGAGGCAGGAGGATATGCAAGGATCCTGGAAGACCCAGACTTCAGGTTCTTCCTGCAACTTTTTCACCAGATCATGCCCCTTGTAGACACTCTCTATGCCAGGCTACAGAAGAGGAGCATCGACTCAGTGTACATTAAGAGATGCATCCAAAGATTCCAGGAGGACATACAGAAGATCAGGTACTAATTTGATTTGGTTTTAGATACATTATTTATGGTTTTCTGCTTCAATAACATCAGTTAAAAATAATGAAAGCCGTAAAAAATAAATTAATTAAACAAACACCTTACTTCCCCTTCACAGATATTCTCTCCATGCCATGACAGTGGAGCATCAAGAAAACGCGTGGCTCTCTCTTCAGAGGATCACCAACGGATTGCAGCTGAAGTGAATAGAAATCATGCCTTGTATAAAAAAAAAGCCTTGTAGAAATAACTAATTATATACATTCATGTGGGTGGTTGACGTTTAAGGGCGTAACGCCAAAAAAAAAGTTTGGTAACACTTTCTATGAAGCCCATATCTATAGCCCATTATGAGCGCATTTATTATACAGTGCATTATAGATGCATCCATATGAACTTCACTTTACTTATAGCACACATTGACCCCTTATGATCTCACATGAAGCATTATAGCATCTCATGAGCCCTTATGACAGTTTATCATCCAGGTCTGTGCATAGAGGGGTACTCATAATGTACTACAAGCCCCATCAGGCAGCCTGTATTTTATAGCCAGTCATGAGCACTCATGACACCCTTGGATTTATAAAGCATTATAAGCTAGATTCACAACTGTTAATATAAAGCATCATGAAGCATTATGGCTGTAGTCATAATACATTATAAGTAATTATAATGGGCATTATAATTTGTTATGAATGCGCTTATAATGTGGGCTTTACGTAAAGTGTTACCAAACGTTTTTCCAATTCCTTTTTAAAGGAAAAATAACAGTTTTGTAGATTTTTAACCAATGTTACGAAAAAACAAGGCATCACGTCTCCCACCCATATACTGTATTGTACCTTTTTAAGGGTGCACTTCAGAATTGCTATTTATTGCTATTTATATATTTATTACTCCAAGTGATGTGGAAGGCTTTAATTTTGCTCTATTGTACTGATGGTCAATTACACTGGCCTACTTATTAACCAAGTGCTATACATACTCATTTATGTTTCTTTTCTTAATTAAAACACAACTATATCAATGGATTAATAACACAATTAACTTGTATAGCCTTTTAAACAGACATGTTTCTTTTTTAAAGCTTACTATTTGATCAAAGTTGTAAACCAGTTGGGCTATAAACAGCTGGCCTAATTACCAGCATTTCATGTGCACAAACTCCATTAGCAGACAATGTCTTATACACTGCTGCCATCTAGCGGCCAATCATAGACATGCTAAAAACCAAGTGCCTTTTTACCCATTTCTTGAATGCCTTTGTTTTTTTAGGTCTGTGATACCATACTGGGGCACACCAGAGAGAGGTTCCAGTTCACAGACCATCTCATCTGTGCAACCCTCCTGCAGTGCGATCGGTTTGAAGATTATCAAGTGGATTTTCCAGAGGAGGCTCTTAAAACCACAGTGAAGGCTTACCCTGTCCTTGACAGCAGCAGGCTGAAGACAGAGCTAGAACTCCTCTACAGCAACGAGGAATTCAGAGCGTGTAGTGGTGCGGTGGACTTCCTCCAATTCTTTATGGAGAACAACTTGGGGGAGCTTTTTTCAGAGACGGTAACCCTTTTGAAAATACTTGTCACCACACCAATGACGACAGCAGAAGCAGAGAGGTGCTTCTCGACTCTTAAGCGAGTGAAAACATTCCTGAGAAACACAATGTCGCAAGATCGCCTCAACGCACTGGCTACCCTGTCTATGGAGAGGGCCATAGTAACAGAGATGACTGACTTTAACGTTAAAGTCATTGACACATTTTCAAATTTAAAAGAGAGAAGGGCCAAGTTCCTCTACAAGTAGCACTTAAGCATTTAAGCACTTTTGTGTGTGTGTGTGTGTGTGTGTGTGTGAGAGAGAGAGAGAGAGAATGAGAGAAAGAGTGTGTGTGTGATCCGAATACATCAAATACATGTAAATGTATCCACTTTTCATTACATAAAATTTTCACTTTGTATTTCTAATTTTCTGACTACCTGTGTTTCTTTCAATAGTTATTTGAATGCACTGTCTTGAGCAGGTCAAGCTGAACAGGTTACCCCAAAATACACCAGAATGCAGGAAATTGCATCCTAGAAATCAATTTTTTTTCCGCCACTGGTGTGTGTGTGTGTGTGTGTGTGTGTGTGTGTGTGTGTGTGTGTGTGTGTGTGTGTGTGTGTGTGTGTGTGTGTGTGTGTGTGTGTGTGTGTGTGTGTGTGTGTGTGTGCGCATCTGTTGAACTGAGACCACAGATCGAGTTCATTAGGTACCCAGCTGCACCTCTGGTAGGGGGTGGCAAGGTTGGTGGTGATGGTGCATGATGGCGTGACTGTGTTCCTTCTTCCATATCCCCTAATATGGGTTGTGTAACACTACATGAGTTTGCCAGCAAGTTGTTGATTTCCACATCTTTCTGACCAAAGAGTGTTTTGATCATGAAAGCCCTAATTTGAACTTCATTATGGCCTAGAGTGTGCAATGTGGTGACACAAAGTTATAAAGTTGCTCTTACGAGAATGTCAATGACCATCATGGAGATATGCCAATGTAATAGGTTGCTATGGCCACCTAATGTGACCAGGTTCCGGTCTGCCTAAAGGGCGTGTCATAGTACTCATAATACTAGAATGAATAACATTAGACAGTCCTTAGGACCCCCACCCCCCTATTGCTGCGTTCCACTGGTGGATCGGCATGCATTATTGGGCTACCACTGCGTTTGCATGTGTGAAAGAAAACGGACAAGTATGAGGTTGTAGCTTTGTATTGCAGACCGGCCGGGTATACCCATGGAATGATTCACTGAAAACAAGACCCTTTACATTATTATGTAGTAATAGATCTTGTTCATCAGGTATAATGGCAAGTGTTTTGAATGCACTACTGACTGCAGCAGCACCATATAAATGCAGACCATTCACCGCCCATGCATTATTTTCCTTCCACTTTACTAGCTTATTGATTTCTTTTACTTCTACTGTAATCATATGTATCACGTGTGCAGAGGTTGGGGAGGTAGCTGTTTTGTGTGAGAGAAGGTACAGGCCCAGAACAACGCACTGACTAAAGGCAGTGGAAGCATATTTACAGTAGATGCAGTATGTTAGGGGAGATCCATCCCATACATGCAGTAACACTTGCATTGATGGCTTTATAAAACATAATAAAAATACCTCTATACAGCAATACAAAATGTAGAATATTGAACATGCACGTACTTCTACAACAAATGTTTCCACTGCCTACAGTGTATCTCTATGGGCAGTCATAGGTAAGTGGTTAGGGCGTCAGACTTGTACCCTAAATGTTGCCGGTTCGACTCCCGACCCGCCAGGTTGGTGGGGGGAGTAATTAACCAGTGCTCTCCCCCATCATCCTCCATGACTGAGGTACCCTGAGCATGGTACTGTCCCGCTGCACTGCTCCCTTGGGGCGCCATTGAGGGCTGCCCACTTGCACGGGTGAGGCATAAATGTAATTTCGTTATGTGCAATGTGCAGTGTTCACTTGTGTGCTGTGGAGTGCTGTATCGCAATGACAATGGGAGTTGGAGTTTTCCAATGGTTCTTTCACTTCACTTGTAGTGTGTGTGTGCAGGGCTGGACTGGCAGTATGGCATACCGGGCATTTTCCCGGGGGGCCGACGCTCGAGGTCCGTTTTTTTTTTTTTTTTTACAAGAGACCTGCGGCCCACAATGTCATTTTGACGGCCCTCGGCCAGGGCGGTTCTAAGGGGTGGCAGTGGGTGGCATTTGCCAGAAATATGATATGCCAGCCCAGGTGCCCCCTCAAATAAAATAGACTCTAGCCCCGCAAAAAATGCGTAGCGCGTCCATGAAATCGCAAATAGCGGTTCAACAAAACATTGTTTTATCCCTACACACTCTTTGATGCATGTTATTATAGACATCATGGCTGTGAACTGGGGCATGTTGGGTACCAATCGAAAGCTTACATTGTCCTCTTTCCAATGGTATGCATGATATTCAGTTGCCATGTACATTACGACAACAATGACACATAGAAGCAGAGGTGTGCTTTTATATCCTGAGGAAGACAAAGTCTCAGAGAAAATGCACTGTATTTCATTCATTTGGTTTTCCTTTTCCAAGTTGAATGTGTACCAATGGAGATTTGTAATTATATGCCTATACTCTATAGTCCATGTGATAAATAGATTTGTTTTGATAGGCTACGTGGAGATTAATGTTAATCTTAATGGTTAATTTCTGAGACTTATTTTTTTTCCTCCAGTAAATTCTGCTCATTTTTAAGGCCAAATTATTCACTGGCATGTGCTAATTGCTGTCTTTGTGGTGGAATGGTGCTGTTGGTGATTCTGTAGGGTAGCCAGTGAGTAGCCACTAAGCACATTATTGTTACTACCAATAAATATTTCAAGAAGACGCTTTTGCACACCTCTGTAGTTGGGCTGGTGGGGTTGTGATTCAAGTGTAAAGAAATCCTGCACACTGTCCATTCCACCAACAAACTTTAATTCAACATTTCGGTCATCCGACCTTCTTCAGAAAAAGTTTGTTGGTGGAATGGACAGTGTGCAGGATTTCTTTACAGCTGACTACCAATAAATATAAATGTGGATATTAAGTATAAGTATTGTATTATTTGTAGTTAATAATTTATCCCTCTGTTCTTGTCTAGTCAAGCGAGACTGTTGAGGCAGAAGTTAACTACTTCTGAAGCAATACGCTCCAAACCCAATAGTGAAGGTATATGTGCCTAACATTAGAATAGGTATGTGCCCCCCTCTCTTTGTGTGTGTCCAAGGAGCTGATTGGACTGAAGAGTGCAGATAAGGCTAGTTCATCCCCAGCTGCTAGGGGCTCTCTTCTCTCAACTTCCAGGTTTTCTGCCAGCTTACATGACCAATCATAGATTCGTTTTAAATGAACAATTGAATGTGAAATCACTGCACGTATGGTGGGGTTTTTTGGTACCTGAAAGAGAGGGGGGTTTTTTTCCATCAGAAGACATTGATTACGTCATTTTAATGGCGGTGCTCCGCTAATTACCGGTATGTGGGGCCGGTCTGAGCCAAAAAATGCCCGGGCCGTTTTGTTCTCCCAGTCCAGCCCTGCGTGTGTGTGTGTGCGCGTGTGTGTGTGTGTGTGTGTGTGTGTGTGTGTGTGTGTGTGTGTGTGTGTGTGTGTGTGTGTGTGTGTGTGTGCAGTTGAGAAGTGCTTGCCTTCAGTGAGAAAGAGAGAGGAGGGTGTGGGAGTCAGTCCAGGATTTGTAGCACTCTTTCTATTTTTCTATCTGTCTTTATTTCTATCCACCCATCAATACATCCATCTATCCGGGAATAATAACTGCTGTCTGCCAGTTTGACACTGGAAAGTAAATACCTACGTTTTTTATTGCCATTTTGTCATTTGCCATTTTCAGGGCAACCAGACATTCATTTTGAGAAAATCTGAAAAAATTTTAAAAAGCTATTTGACATTGCATGAAACACACAAATGAAATAAGACATTTTAACAAATTTGATGGAAGCGTTTTGAATAATGTATCGAAATATTTTCAAATCTTTATGTGACAAATCTGGCATAGCGGGCATTTCTCGGTGGGCCCCGCACCCTAGTGGGCCCCTATTTTCAGAAATGTAAAATTCATAAATAAATAGAAATATATATTATTTTTGTACATTTCTGAAAATAGGGGCACACATGGGTGAGGGGCCCACCGGTGTGTCAGTTCCGCACCGCTCATTATTAAGGGCCCCTTGAAGCAAAAATTGCCCGGGCCCTATTTCTCTCCCAGTCCAGCCCTGTCCATGTATTTGGTTGTTAGATATCTGGTCTTCTTCACAATATTGCAAGTTATGTGAGTGGGGGAATAACACCATACAGTATATAGTTTAAGATATTTTAAATCTTCCACCATATTGCAGGTTAAGGTGTAACGATAACACCATGTCGGTTATCATGTCGGTACATTGCAATATACAAAAACCTCTGTCAAAAAGCTACTGACAAAAAAGTAATACCATGTGCAGTATATTGTAAAATATCTTAAGTGCAATGTTGCAGGTGCTTTTGGTGGGGGAATGACACAATTCACTGCATGCTATAGATATCCAAAGTATTAAAACATTGATTCTCAAGGTAACCATTTCCTAAAAATCAAAATAATGTTTGTGTGTGTGTGTGTGTGTGTGTGTGTGTGTGTGTGTGTGTGTGTGTGTGTGTGTGTGTGTGTGTGTGTGTGTGTGTGTGTGTGTGTGTGTGTGTGTGTGTGTGTGTGTGTGTGTGTGTGTGTGTGTGTGTTGCTGACTATATGAGTGGGCACCAAGTTCGAAAAGGTTGGGAACCCCTGATGTAAGACATTTCAAATCTTCTCCTCCTTGCTGCAGGTAGTGTTGGTGGAGGCAGAGCAGTCTGCGTCTGGCTGTGTTCCAGGCTTCCAGGAGAAGAGGTACCAGGTGGAGTCTGACAATAGAGGATTCCAGAAAGATGAGCCTCTTCTGCAAGGTAAAGCAGGCCTCACTAGAGGCACACTAGAGACTGACTATATTTAACTCTTGATCGATCTATCTGTTTGTCTCTTTCTGTCTGTCTGTCTGTCTGTCTGTCTGTCTGTCTGTCTGTCTGTCTGTCTATCTATCTATCTATCTATCTATCTATCTATCTATCTATCTATCTCTCTTTCTCTCTTTCTCTCTTTCTCTTTCTCTCTTTCTCTCTTTCTCTCTTTCTCTCTCAATATATATGCATACACACATCATGCGCATACATGCATACACATACACAAACTCTCTATCTCTCTCTAACAATTTATCCTTTCTTTCTATGACATTTTCTGCACTCTCATTTCCCACAGATACTCACTTATTCAAAGGCATTCATTCAACTGTACACACACACACACACACACACACACACACACACACACACACACACACACACACACACACACACACACACACACACACACACACACACACACACACAAGCACAGACACACAGACACAGACACACACACACACACACACACACACACACACACACACACACACACACACACACACACACACACACACACACACACACAAAAACGCTTTCTCAGAAATTCACACATTTACACAAGGTCTCATACCTCATGTATGTTTAATATCTGTCTGCAAAAACATGTTCATTTTATGTCGGGTTAAACCCAGCGTGCTTCTACAGTGCTCAGTTTTTCCTTCAGGCATTTATTAGACCTGCATGATTTTCTGTGTGTGTGCGTGTACCTGTGCGTGTGCTTGCGCCTTTGCCTGTGTGCGTGTGTGCGTGTTATCGTGTGTGCGTGTGTGCCTGTGCGTTGGTGTGTGGGTGTGTTGGTGTGCTTGTGTGTGCGTTTCTGTGTACTTCACAGGCAACCTTAACAGGTATGAAGGTGTTTGTGGTACAGACTTAATTAGAATATATGCAAATCTTGTGATTGTAAAATAAATACATGAATTAAAGGAAATACAGCAATAGGTTTGTTCTGCTTGTGCAACAACAAACAACAAAATGGTGGCTGGCCTTATGAATAATTCCCTGTAATTGCAGGGCTGTTTACAAACTCAATCCTAAGTGGCGCATACCCAAGGGCGCGCTCCTTCAGCAGTGAGCTGACTGGATGACAAGGAAAACGTGACCTAACTGAGGTCACTTAGATCAAGTGGACGCTGTAGAGTGTGTGTGTGTGTATGTGTGTGTGTGTGTGTGTGTGTGTGTGTGTGTGTGTGTGTGTGTGTGTGTGTGTGTGTGTGTGTGTGTGTGTGTGCGTGCGTGCGTGCGTGCGTGCGTGCGTGCGTGCGTGCGTGTGTGTACACTGTCTGCCCTTAAAACCACTACATGTCTACTAGAATTAGTGTGTGTATGTGTGTGTGTGTGTGTGTGTGTGTGTGTGTGTGTGTGTGTGTGTGTGTGTGTGTGTGTGTGTGTGTGTGTGTGTGTGTGTGAGAGAGAGAGAGAGAGAGAGAGAGAGAGAGAGAGGGGGGGGGAGAGAGAGAGGGGGGGGTGAATTAGGTAAGGGTTAACGTTCGGCGAGAAGGTCGCTACCGTGGAATAGCAGCACGACAGAGAGAATCTTTAGACCCCGACGCGGAGCGGAGTGGTCTTGTTCTCTCTGAAGTGCTGCTATTCCAGAAAGCGACCGACTCGCCGAACGTTAACCCGCTTATTATATGGATATACTTAAATGATTCACACATGGCGGGGACATTTCTTTATTTAATGTTACGTTTATTATAATTTTTCATGTCAAAAGATTGTTGCTGCGCAAAACAAAACAGTGCCGTTGTGGAACACCGCTAGGCAACAGCTAGGTAGCCAGGACAACAGGTGTTGTCTATCACAGCAGCTGATTAGAGTCTTGTTGAAAAGTCGCTTTAGCAGTGAAAAGTCTTGTTGCCATTGACAGCGGTCTGATATAGACCAACCCGTCCGTTATCGAAAAATAACAGACGTGCGAACGTTGGGGAGCCCCATTGAAATGAATGGAGCATTCGACCGATGACGTCACACCATATAATAAAGATAGTTAATTAGTGAGACAACTTACAGACATAAAGCACCACATTCAGGTTCTCAGTAACAGTAATTCTCTAAGATTTCACTTATCTTACATTTTATTGTAATGAACAGTAATCAAGATAAAAGAAAGGAAAAGGGAAAGATGCTTTAATTTGGCAGTTATACAGCAATGTGCTGGAGGAAGTAATTATTGAGGGGCCTCTTGGCTGAGGTGGTCCGCTCTCTCTGCTCGTTTGTGTCTTGAAACGCTGCTGCTGTAACCCTACTAATGAAGCGAACCACTTCAAAGACAAATGAGATTAAGAGTAAAGATGGTGTAAGAGATTAGCAGTACAGTGCAGATTGTAATACAGCTACTGGTGATTAAGAGTAAGGAACGGAAACAAGATCAGCCTATACTCAAGCAGCTTCACTGGCTGCAAGTCACGCATTACCTATAAAGTGCTCTTGCTAACCTTCAAGTCCCTCCATGGTCTGGCACCCCACGGACCTCCTTCACCCCTATGACCTCTCAAGATCCCTGCGGTTGTCTTCCAAGGGCCAGCTGGTCATCCCTCATACCAGGCTTAAGGCCACCAGTGACAGAGCCTTCCATGTAGCTGTTCCTTTTCTTTGGAACAATCTGCCCGACCACATCCAGTATTCCCTTTCACTGGCCATGTTTAAACAACACCTTTTCCTGGAGGCATATGGCTGCTACTTCCACAAGCACATTCACCTACATGCACGCACACACACACACTCACGCACTGATGGCACACACACGCACACATTCCTACACGATACCTCGTTAAGCGACCTTGGGTGTTTTGAAAGGCACTATATAAAACGAAAGTTTTATTATTATTATTATTGTTATTATTATTATTATTATTATTATTATTATTATTATTATTATACAGCAGAAGTAAAAGGTGGCCTGCTCTCTGTGCTCCTGTGTGTCTTTCTTTAAACGCTGTTCGTGTAATCCTGTTAATAAAGGGAAACACCCCAAAATACAATACAGCAGAGATTCATTTTACTATACATGCTGTAAGAGATTAACAGCAAAGTACAGATTACAGCGAAACACCTCAAAGACAATAGAGCAAAGATTAAGAGTGCCCATGAAGGAATTAACTATACAGTTTGAGGACAAAAGAAGAGAAACAAGATCAGCCATGAAGTTATAGCGACAGCCAAGGTCAATGTAAGACAACAGAACAAACAGTGTTTTGCCTAGAGTGGTATAATAGAATTAAGGTTTGATGCTTTTTTCATTGCATTCCTCTTTTTCGCTCCCTCCAACTATACTCCTTCTCTACATGTACTGTATGACCAAAGAGGGATGCAGCGAAGTAGGTTTTTTTCTCCATTGCAGACATGCTCATATATCAGAGCAGATTTTCTTTGTCTATTGTATGATGTGTGTGTGTGTGTGTGTGTGTGTGTACATCACACTTGTTTGTGCGCGCGCACACACACACGCACAAACACACACACACACGCACACACACACACACACACACACACACACACACACACACACACACACACACACACACACACACACACACACACACACACACACATAAACACACACACACACACATACACACGCACACGCACACACGGGTTGGCTCCAGGCTCCCTAGAGATTGGCCCTAATGCCGGCTAGTGCGTCTGCCGCTCCCCCGGGATGTGCGACCGACCAGGATGTCTGCCAGACAAGCACCCGGCACTGTAGTTCCCATGGGAACACTGTCCCTGGCCCTCTCTCTCTCTCTCTCTCTCTCTCTCTCTCTCTCTCTCTCTCTCTCTCTCTCTCTCTCTCTCTCTCTCTCTCTCTCTCTCTCTCTCTCTCTCTCTCTCTCTGCCACCCCTCCTTTCTCATAACAAGCATTTCTATAGATCTCAGTTCCCTGTTGCTAGGTGTTCTGTTTTTCATGTTGTCGTTCTTTCTTTTTCCTTTCTGTTATTGTGGTGAGATTTAAATGTTATCCTTTCCTGTATTTTCTCTTCATCCCTTTTTCTTCTTGTGTCCTCTCTTTCTCTCGTCCTATTCATACCCCCCCCCCCCCTCTCCAGTTGTGATTTCTGCACTTCTGACCAGTTTGTTGGCTGGCTTGTCTGGGTGGCTGCATAGCTGCATTTAAGTTCTTAGGAGTGTTCCCCTCATTGAGGAAACAGCCACTGTGATTGGCTATTGGGTAAAGCTTCAAGACTGGGCCATATTTTGCTTTGCGTGCACAGGAGTCGATACGTTGCCTTGCCACTGAATGCAGAGCTATGAAAGAAGCATTGGAGCCACACTAGATTATCATCTTAAAAGGAGCAACACATTATGATATAGCATGGGGATAAACACACACAAAATTGTTTGAGATTATGTTTACTCTCCTCTTCTTATCTTGAAGCCAGAAGCCACGATGTAATGCAATTTTAATTTTCTAAAAGGGATAGCAGTGGCTGTTTTATATGTGAATAACACAGATGTATATCTTTCTGAGGGAATTGCAACCTCCCAGTGAAATGTTTATACGCCTGTATTTGTTGTGGCTTGGACACGTGTGTTTGGTGAAATGTTATATATCATTCTGGACAAAGTCACATCGATTGCCCTGCCCACAAAAAATGCAATCTATCACAATCTCAGACTTGTGAACTGTCAGTAAAGAAGGGCATTTTAGTGACTCAGTGAACAGGGACATGTACAAGTACTGTACATGTATTCGCTTTAAAGTGAACACATTGAAAGTGAACCATACTTGGGAAGGAAACAATAAAAGAAAAGTTGTTTGCAATGAAATTTGACTAATAGAGAGGGTGGTTCTCTGAAATGAGAAATATACGTATACTGTACTGCATATTCCATTACCTGTGGTGTGGAACGACAGCTCCTGAGTTGAATTTGTGTCTCCCTTGTCTTGCAGTCTTGTGATTTGATTGTGTGAGATGTTGTCGAAGCAGTGAGGTATTTTGCCATTTAAAGGTGCACTGTTTAAGATTTTTTGTCATTTATGTCCAGAATTCATGCTACCCATTCACTAATGTTACCTTTTTCAAGAATGCTTGAAAGTATTCACTATGACTGCGAAAATTGATCTTTGAAAAGGGGGATCTTCTGCATGGTCCGCCATTTTGAATTTCCAGCTGTAATATGACTGTACTTGGGCCATACTATTAAATATTATTTTATAACTTAGTAAACTTTCATGAAAAGATCAAATTTGGCAATAGGCAACCCAGTTTCAATGAGCAGCGTAGTACCTTTTTTGACAATTTCCTGCACTGTGTACCTTTGAAGGAAGCATCCATCCATTCATACCAGAGAAGATGCACGACTCAGATCTATCTCTGTTATGGCTCAGAAGCAAGTTTGACTCTGAAGTGTACAGAAGTATAATGGTGATGGGAGATGTGATGGTGCTGATGGAAAATGCAGACAATTGTTGAGGTCGTGGAAAATGTGGCTGTGATGATAATGATGGTGGAGGTTGAGGGAGTAGTTTAAAGCCAGCAGCACATTCAAAAAACATCTGACCTTGGAGTAGGACAACCAAATGAGAATATAAAATGTTTGCTTCAACCAAGATTTTTCTTCACCCCAAGCAAAAACAAAATAAAAAATGAAATTTAGAAAATGTTAAAAAAAAACTTGGTTGAAGCACCTGACCTGCACACGACCTGCATCTGCACCTGCATTTTCATCCAGTGATGGTGGAGGTGCATGGCAATACTGTGTAATGTGCATTCGACTATGAAACAGTGCTAGTGCTGGTGGCTCTGATCCCAGTGAATGGAAATAGGGGGGACTTCAAGAGGTGTCCGTGGGGGCTGGCAGTGGCGCAGTAGCCAGCGGTGGTGGTGGTGCTGGCTATGCTCACAGTATGATATTAAGCCAGCAGAGCCAGTGCTGTTGGCTACCTAATGACTTTGAGGATGTAGAGAGGGGAGTTCAGGAGGTGAGGGGAGAGAGGGTAGTGCCCCCGCTGGTAAAGTGGGCT
>NC_085860.1:57514891-57519891 GCF_034702125.1 Engraulis encrasicolus | reverse complement strand
TGATGTAAGTCTCAGTGTTGCATCTGCTTGCGTGAACAAACATCAGTCTTAACACTATGGGAGACAGAGGGCTTTGGTGCAATAATAAATAAATAAAATAGGAGATTGTTTGGCAAACATGTTTAATTAAAACACAGCCTGTTCCCAATGAGGGGTGCATCAATTAGTAACATGATGACTTTAACAGCGTTTTTTTCTTTCTTACTGCTGGACCGAGGGAGATTTCTGGAGGATTCAGAGTAGTTCAGAGACATACATTACATACACATACTGAACACTCAATTACCAGACATCCACACATACATGTCACACACACACACACACACACACACGCACGCACGCACGCACGCACGCACGCACGCACGCACGCACGCACGCGCGCACGCACGCACGCACGCACGCACGCACGCACGCACGCACGCACGCACACACACACACACACACACACACACACACACACACACATGCACAAAGAGCACAGAACATACCTATACACCAACCATACACATACTATATTGCAAAACAACATTTATGCTCCACCCCTTCCCCCTACACACACCCACAGTTGAGGTGGGAAAAGAAAGCCATTCTCGATAGCACTTGCTACGTATTAGAGACCCCAAATATTCATACCACACTGTTAGTTTTATTGATATCGCACACTACATATAGTAGCACACTATTTAGTATTACAGTCATGAGCATTATACACACACGCTACATGGTTAAGATTAAGTTGGCAGTGTCCAGCATTACCCTGCTGATGGCATATGCTAAGCAGCACTGATGAACTTGGCACGCTCGGCCACTGTGTTTTTCAGCACCATGGACAGCAGTCGTTTGTCCCACCGATTCCCTTCCCTCTCAAGTCATTTTTCTTAGCGAGCAAGTACACACACTATCTTCATTAGTATTCCAGCCTGTGGTACATAACATTATGGGGTGTAATAAACAAGCTTTTTTTCTCTCAATGTTTTGCCTTTTGGAGGTGTGTTTGCTCTGAATGTGTGTGGCATTAATTTTGGGTTTAGTTTTTGGTCTGTGTGTAATATTTTAAGTTCTTATTTGTGTATTTGTGTGATATTATTTTTCTGGTTTAGGTTTTGTTTAAGCTCCACAGTATCACCTGCTAGGTTATCATGGCACCAAACACACATACACTCACACACACACACACACACACACACACACACACACACACACACACACGGCACACAAGTGAACACTGCACACTATGAAATTGCATTTATGATTCACCCGTGTAAGGGGGCTGCCCCAATGGCTCCCGAAAGGGAGCAGTGCGTCGGGAATGTACCCTGTTCAGGGTACCTCAGTCATGGAGGAGGATGGGGAGAGCAATGGTTAATTACTCCCCCCACCAATCTGACGAATCAGGGATCGAACTGGCAACCTTTTGGCTACAAGTCTGACATCGCTTACCCATGACTGGCCCATCTGCACCGATATATAGCTTCTTCGTTTTTACGGACCAAAAAGCAGAACCTGGGAGTCTGCTTTGTTTGCCGGATTATTTCGCTTTGGAAAAATGATCCAGCCCTGACCTACAACCTGCCTCTGGCCCTACCTGGCCCACCGATTTGCTTAGGCCAGTAATCCTGGCCCTTAGCACCAAAACCTGGGCCGATAGCCCCCTTTCGTACCTAGGTCCTGTAGGTAAGAAAAACAGTTAGCACCGATTCGCACCGCACCGGTAGGGTTGGCCTCACGGTGAACATGGCCCTAATGTGGACACATGGCCTGGGCTTGCCACACTTTTCAGAAACAGTTCAAGTAGAGCAAGTTTTATAAAGAGCTCTCTTTGCTGGTTCTTGAAAGGACTGTGAAGGTTGGACCAAGCCATCCCTCAATGCAGGATGCTGGGTTCATGACAGTCTGCACTCAATACAGGATGTTGGGTTCATGACAGTCTGCACTCAGTGCAGGATGTTGGGTTCATGACAGTCTGCTCCTACTGTAAATAGCTCTTGAAAGTCCACAGAGAACATTTCCTATTGTAATATCTCAATTCACAACTATGCTACACCTCTCCTCCAGGTGGACTATTTTTCTTGTTTTTTAGGGAAAGAATCTGAAAAAAAAACTGTGCAGGTAAACATTGTACGCCTTGTATCCTTTTCTATGCTAGCCTGTCCTTCTCCTCTCCCTGGCTCCTCATCGTCAGCATGTATTTTCACATTATTCAGCTTCGACTATGGCACTCCAGTCTGCATTCACCACCCTTCCTTGCAGTATGAGTCTGAATAGCTCTCCATGGATGAGGCCACACAGCTTTTGTCAGGATTTTGCCCTTAACTGAGAGATGTCCTTGCACACCAACCTGCTCTTGGGAGGCAGAGGCGGAGTCGGAGGGGAGCGTAGGCAAAAAGTTTTGAGATTGCATTCGTGCAGGGCGGAGCTATAGGGAGGGTGAGCAGGGCCCTTGCCCCAGGGCCCAGGGCCCTCCCGTATTGGTGGTGGGGCCCTATTGTAAGCTTGGGAAGCTGTATGGGGGGCCCTATAAGTGTCTTGCACTGGGGCCCCGCGTGCAATTGTTTCTGCCACTGATTCGTGGTATGTTTTTTTTAATTCTCAGAAATGGAGTCATCCAAAGTTGATGCTTTTGTAAGAATAGCATTATTTGACTTGAAGTTGTACAAATCAAGGTCATGGTGCTTGGTGAGGTTGTTAACATCAACTTGCAGTATCAACCAGACTGTGTTGTAGCTGTCCACATTTCCTTCAAAACAATGACACTAAATCGCTTATACAGCATGGTGAAGAGTTGCACTCATTAACCCAGTTTGAGCTGAAAACACCTGGAAAAGGCCAGTTTTGCCTTTGTGACATTGAGTATACAGGCTACTAAAACTTGAGCAATGCTTTAAAAATGAACAGAATTGTTTAATGCTTACTTAAACCTTCATTTCTTACTCTCATGAGAATGTAGAGAGATGAAAATTAAAGAAAATGATAACTTGGGCTTTCTTTTGTACAGCATATTAGCACAATGGCGATTTTGGGAATAACTGATATGTTTGTTAAGATATTGTTCAAAAAGGGTGTACTCATTATTCTTGAGCACTGTAGGCATTTGAGAGTAAAAAGCTAATGCAACTAGCTTACTGTGGTTAGTACAATTCCACACTAATTGGTGGAGTAATAGAGCTATGGAAAGTAGGGAGCAAGATGAGCTGAGCAGAAAATAACAAAAGTATTCGTGAAGTGATCGGAGTTCACCGAAATGACACTGGAGACAGAGAAATACAACTGCCATAATACAGGCATAGACACAGTCTGACAAACAATGTAAAAGACAGAATGAACGGCGGACAACAGAGAGAGAGAGAGAGAGAGAGAGAGAGAGAGAGAGAGAGAGAGAGAGAGAGAGAGAGAGAGAGAGAGAAAGAGAGAGCAAAATGCGATATAGAGAAAGGCAAATACACATTCTTGGCGTGAGGAAATAGGAAGGACGGAGACAGAGCGATTGAAAGCAATGGGTGGGACAAAAAGAAACACAGACAGAATAAGAAATATAGTGTGTGTGTGCGTGTGTGCGTGTGTGCGTGTGCGTGTGTGTGTGTGTCCCATGCTGGGATGATTTTCCGTTACTGTCCTGGCCCCTCGCTGGTAGATCCATCACAATCAGAGGCTGTTATGTCAGCTCCCCGGCAATCCCAGACCTGCCATCTTCTGCCCTTTACACCAACAGCCACACACACACACACACACACACACACACACACACACACACACACACACACACACACACACACACACACACACACACACACACACACACACACACACACACACACACACACACACACACACACACACACACACACACACACACACACATTCTACTGTAAGTATAGAATAGTGAAGCTAGAAGCTATCAAGGAGGTGTAATATTTCCGTTGCTTTTGTGTTTGGTTTTGCAATTCCTCTGGGCCATTATCGAGAGAGAGATGGGGGGGGGGGGTTGTGCAGGGTGTGGGGGTGATGATGGTGCTGTAGGGGGAATATGGGAAAAGAGGATATAGCTGGATGGGGGCAAAAAGACGAGTTTAGCAAAGCAGAGACGGAAGTAGAGAAAAGAAAAAGAACCAGTTATAGCAAGACAGATATCACACATATCCACACACACAAGCACACTCACACACTCACACACTCACAGAGAGAGAGAGAGAGAGAGAGAGAGAGAGAGAGAGAGAGAGAGAGAGAGAGAGAGAGAGAGTAAGAGACAGTGAAATGCAATGAAAAAGCATTGGGAGAGATACAGTAGAGTCTACTGAGTAGACCCACCGGAGTGCTTGTGAAGTTTCAGTTGGTGGTACGCAGCTGATAATAATAAACAGGATCTGGGGGGGTTCCCTCGGGGGGGAAGCACAAAGCCATTAACACCCGTAGAACCTTATTAAAATTTAATAAGCAGCGGCTTTTTAGCCCTGTTCTCAGTGAAGGCAGAGCCCAACGTTGCACAATTCTCAAATTAAATCACAGCAGGGTTAGCTGTGCATGCATCTGGGTTTTTATTCGACATGCGGTATATTTTTTGCTTCAACGTATTATTTTATTTATAATTTGCCGTTTCTTTGAATCGGTTCTTTCCGATATGTGTATAGCAATATATACTGTCTTCCTACACTGTGGAGACCACACAACAAAACATGAACTTCCAAAGTCGGTAAGACCATGCAAAGGCCTTTGGAGGAGCAGACGCAAAATTTTCAGAAGGGATGCCTTACAATCCACCACCCCCTTTTACTTGTCTTGCAGGCCCATGTGGAAAAAACGTACATAGAAATGTAAAGCAAAATACATTTGGAACAATACACTGATATTGTATGTACTATACTTTATTGTAAAGTTAGAGCAAAATATTGTACTTTTGTGTGAAGCATAATTATACAGGGCATATAAGGCATAGAGTAATGTAATACAAGTGCCTATTCTTATATTGCATGCCTATGTTCTCTTTGAAATATGATTTCCTTTTA
>NC_085860.1:57502391-57509891 GCF_034702125.1 Engraulis encrasicolus | reverse complement strand
AATGTCATGTTATCGTGTATCGCATATTTCCTACCCACGCTATCCACTGCATTCTGATCTCTGTGGAACAACCACATCAATTCACAAGAAAACTACCAATACAGTCATCGGTGTTAACCCTTCCAGTGACACACGTGTGACAAAAATGAGGTTTATAACGATCAAGAAAGCACTGCAAGTAGGAGTGACTGTGAATAATCTCGAGGTTGTGAACAGGGGTCTTCCACTGCCATGTTGTTTTGCCATAAAAGGCTAGGATGGTTCTATAACACTTTATTTTAGCATTACATCTATCGGCACTGATACATACAATGTTAATGCCCGTATAATTAACTTGTAAGGCATGTACTAATCAAAATCAAACATTTGTTAGGTCCTTACTAATACTATAATCTCTAATTGTAGACGAACAAGACATTTGCGAATACGTGTCTAACAAAGGTTTAATTTTGCGTAGTACATGCCTTATACGTTACTTATACAGTATACAGGCATTAACATTAGTGCTAATAGATGTAATGCTAAAAGAAAGTTTTACCGATGGTTCAACTGTACTGCAGAATGCGTAGTACTGTGTTACTGTAATGCAGTTGTGGATAATTAGGCATCTGAATAACGGGAGGCACCATGAGAACTGCAGCTTATCATCCCATAACAAACTCTGGAGGGAGCAGAAGTGATCCATAATCAAGCTGTACTGTAGTGTGTGTGTGTGTGTGTGTGTGTGTGTGTGTGTGTGTGTGTGTGTCTGTGTGTCTGTGTGTGTGTCTGTGTGTCTGTGTCTGTGTGTGTCTGTGTCTGTGTCTGTGTCTGTGCGTGCGTACGTGTGTGCGGGTGTGGGTGTGATGGGAGGGGAGAGAGAGAAACAGTATTGATGTGTTGCTAAAAGCTGCCACATCTCTCTCTCCTCAAAATGTCAAATGTAGCAGTAGGTATTTACTCTACCTGCTGTCATCCCACTGCTTCCGCAGCAAGCTGATGGGGACCACAGGGGAACTCTTTGACAAGCTCCTCAAAAATTCTGTAGTGTAGTGTAGTGTAGTTTCAAATTCGGTCAAGGGCTTATCTCAACACTGCACACTAAATGAGAGCAAACTTGGCAAGGTGCCATTGAGTACACACACAGTACATGCTTTTTAGTATTCCGCCTAAACGACTTATCATTGATTCCATCTAATCAGGGATACTGTGTGTTGTATCCAGACTCCTTTACAGACCTACACTTCATTTAAAGATAAATTATACGTTTGGCATGAAGTCATGTTCAGTCTTTGTATTGTACAACCCAGGAATCAGCCTACACATAGGGCAGTCATGGGTAAGCGGTTAGGGCATCAGACTTGTAGCCCAAAGGTTGCTGGTTTGACTCCCGACCCACCAGTTTGGTGGAAGGAGTAATTAACCAGTGCTCTCCCCCATCCTCCTCCATGACTGAGGTACCCTGAGTATGGTACCGTCCCGCCGCACTGCTTCTTTGGGGCCCCATTGTGGGCTACCCCCTTGCACGGGTTAGGCATAAATGCAATTTTGTTGTGTGTGATTTGTGCTGTGGAGTGCTGTGTCACAATGACAATGGCAGTTGGAGTTTCCCATGGCTTTCAGCTTTTCATACACAATGTAATCAGGAGGAGTGGAGTAGGGAGTGGACAGAACGAACAGTGGGACAAACTTCACCTGTAAAACCCTGTTTTTACATGTTACTTACGTATATCCCAGATAATGTTGTTGCTTATAGCTCACATGTAAAATAGTAAGGATTTAAGTTGGTAATCAAATGGTCTCAATATTCACGCGCACGCACGCACGTGCACGCACACACACAGACACACACACACACGCACACACACACACACACACACACACACACACACACACACACACACGCACAGACACACACAGACACACACACACACACACACACACACACACACACACACACACACACACACACACACACACACACACACACACACACACACGCAAACAAATGAACATGATGTTAGTAGAACTTTCCTTTGAAGTGTTCTGTTGATTGATTGGAAGTCAATTTAATTACTGAAAATGATTTAATGCATTAAGTTGACAGATTAAAATGGAGTGCCACAAGATTTTGATTATGACAGCCCTGAAGTTTAGATGTATAATTGTACTCTGTGTGTGTGTGTGTGTGTGTGTGTGTGTGTGTGTGTGTGTGTGTGTGTGTGTGTGTGTGTGTGTGTGTGTGTGTGTGTGTGTGTGTGTGTGTGTCTGTGTGTGTTTACCCGCCTGACAACAGACCAAGGAAGAAAACCCATTAGGCCTATGCGTCTGGAGGTGACATGTAAATGACTGGCCTGTCCAAAAGCTTGCAGCCTTCATAACGCTGCAACGTAAGTCTGCCTGTCAATGACACAGAGTCTGGCTAAAAGTTTACTTCTAAATTATGCTTGTTTCTTCAGGGACATTGGTATGGAGGTGTGTGTGTGTGTGTGTGTGTGTGCAGGGTGCGATTTGTCAAAAAAACAGAGGGGGGGATGTTTTTTTTTTCATTGAACGTGACGTCACAAAATGAAGTTAACACTACTAACAGCTCAATTGGATGATATCAAAATGAATAACACTTAATGCAGTCAAAAACGAGGGGGCAGGGTGTTTTTTTTTTCAACACGGACACGGAACTATAAGACAATGCGTCTTCATTGAGAGTTTTTTTTGTAATGCAGTTGGACATCTCTTGCGCAAAAATGTCACACTGAAATCGCCAAGGGGGAATGTAGCCTACATTTCGTGCGCACTAACCCTAGAAATACCCACCGAGTGTAGAGGGGGCTACTTCAACGTGTCGTCCTCATGCGTTGCAACTTTCTACAAACTTTTAGTCAGGTCATACTACACATTCATTGCATGTTCAGGCGCTACTCCACCCATTCCGTCTGCCTTGACAGTAGCCTAGATTTACGATCAAGGCACAACGGTTTCATATCCTAACAGAAATAGGCGTACTTGAACAATTTCAGTTTTCCTGATGGCAAGGAAGGCACGTTTGCACAGGTGTCGGTTTCATACCGTAGTCTTAATTCAAGTAGCCTAGATTAGTTCATGCCTACCTGTTGGGGTCTTTCATTTGCTTGTGGTGCCCTTAAACCCCGAGGAAAGTGCTGGACAAGGCGCCTCTCGCAACATCTGCCTACTGTCGGTGCGTCGTTTTGCATATCCACTCAAGTACAGTCGGGAATTGGAAGCAAAGTATTTCAAACCAAATGTCTTTTTTAACGTTTCCTTCGTTTGCTCCCCTGCACTGACGCTGCGCTTATGCAATGCAATGTTTTTGCGCACCTGTTTGTAGGCACTAGCCAAGTAGTTGGGTAGGTTGTTTTTATTTGATGGTTCATCAAAAAAGGACGAACTGCTGCTTTGGCGTTTCATTTTCGCTGGTCGTTTGCATTAGGCTACTAATTCCCGTACAGAACGCAACTTTGTCGCATATTTGCTGGGGAGTCGGGGACCTCGTGAACATTAAAGCTTCCACCACGTCGGCAATTTTGAAAGTGAGTGCAATGTAGACTGCAGAAAACGGTCACAACTTGTCGTGTCAACATTTTTGTTAGTTTATTTTGATAGGCCTATTCACGAGGATATTTTTCCAGCAGAGATAGCCTAAGAACCAGAAGGGGGGACAATCCCCCCCATCCCCCCCGGCAAATCGCACCCTGTGTGTGTGTGTGTGTGTGTGTGTGTGTGTGTGTGTGTGTGTGTGTGTGTGTGTGTGTGTGCGTGCGTGCGTGCGTGTGCGTGTGTGTGTTGTGTGGGTGAGTGGGTGTGTGTGGGGGCTTGTGCATGCCAAGAATTCAAACATGTTAACGCTTTTTTTTTCATCAAAAGTCATATACAGAACTATGGTGGTGCTGCTAGGTGCACCAATTCATTTTGCTGTACATGAGTAGGTACATGCACAAAACAATTAAAATGACAGTCTCTACTCACAAAACGAAGCATTTGGAAGTTTGGAAATAGTCCAGGAGTTTATAAGCCAACACTTACTGTCAATTAGACACAGATTTTCGTTATCAATACGGATGCTGAATCCACTTTTCATTGTGCATAATGATGAGTTTCTTTGAGGACTTTTACAGGCTTACGGAAGTAACGTCGGCGCAACTTTAGCACAACTGTAGAAGTTTGGTGTCATGACATGTCATTTTTGTGGGGTAAGTTTGGAGATACTGTGAATGCCCAATAACGCTTTTGCCAAGCTATTCGGAATAATGATACAATAACTCGGTAACTCTGCTAATGTTCGCCCAAGCCAGAAAACACTTAGGGTGGACTACTGGATGGATGTCATGTCACGGTTCAAATAGTATCAGGGTGAATCTACTCCGAACCATCACTTTAACATTGTCATTTGCAGAAAACAGTGCATCTCATGAATATGGCTCCAAGATGACAGAGCATGCAGAATGAGGCTGTTCAGACCACTCCCCTCCCCCACCCCTAGACTTGGTGCCAGTACGCATGCCAACCTCTCAGGCATAATTAAGGCTCCCGCACATATTGAGGGACCACAGAAGTGGGAAAGTGGGACCGTGTGTGTGTGTGTGTGTGTGTGTGTGTGTGTGTGTGTGTGTGTGTGTGTGCGTGCGTGCGTGCGTGTGTGTGTGTGTTCGCACACGCTGCAAGTTAAAAGAAAAGAAACAAGCCTGCATGTCCTTGTCCTTCCTTGAGATTCAAAAAATCCACAGGGAGGTTGTTTCAAGGTGGGTGAGAGAGAGAGAGAGAGAGAGAGAGAGGGAGAGAGGGAGAGAGGGAGAGAGACTGGGAGCTCCTCAAAAGACTGAGGCATAGCTCAGCAGACTGCTTTTATTTCACAGAGACCCACATGAAGCCGACAAATGGACAGACAGACACACAAACACGCATGCACGCACACACACATGCACATACACACTGCCGTGCGCGCACACACACACACACACACACACACACACACACACACACACACACACACACACACACACACACACACACACACACACACACACACACGACAGAATTATACACCTAAACTTCAGAGCCCATTTCACACTCTAAATGTGTCTGCGGTTGAAGCTGCATCCATTAACGATCCATGTTATTGCTATGAGAGAGCAGCCAGTGTGTGTCTTTGTCGTGTGCAGGTGTACAGTGTAGGTTCCCTCAGGGCAATCTCACATGCTCTCCTCCATGACCATCAGTGTTGAAACGGCTGCAGTGGAAGGAAGCGACACATTTGATTCAAGAGGAATGAGAGATATGTGTTTACGTAGTGTGACTGTGGAGCTCTCGCTCTCTCTCTCTCTCTCTCTCTCTCTCTCTCTCTCTCTCTCTCATATGCAAGGACACACACACACACAAGATTCTGCCACCTTTTAATTACCTTCNTGATCACCGTCATCCCCCATCACACACATAACATTTAGTTTTCAGAAAATTATGAGTAAAACACGCCACAAACCAAATTGTGTGTGTGTGCGTGCGTGCGTGTGCGTGTGTATGTGTGTGTGTGTGTGTGTGTTTGTGTGTGTGTGTGTGTGTGTGTGTGTGTGTGTGTGTGTGTGTGTGTGTGTGTGTGTGTGTGTGTGTGTGTGTGTGTGTGTGTGTGTGTGTGTGTGTGTACTTTCTAACCATTTTATTTCTTATTCCTTAACTTGAATGCAACATAGTTGAATGTTTGGCAGGTGAATATTCAGACCTGGAACAGATTTATGCAAGGAGTGCTCTAAGGCCAGTTACTCCCCAGTAGGCGAGTACATTTAGGGTTTAACCCCAAAAAAATTGATACAAAAGGTTTTTTTATGGATTCTATTACTATTGGACCTGCTAAATGACATACTAAAAATCTAGTAAAATCTGGCTTTGGGAAATGAGTTTTTTCAATATGGCTGCCATAGGCTTTTTATAAGGGTCAAGAGACACTCCAGGTGAATAGGCCAAAAAATGTAGCTTGCCGATATCACCATGAAACTTAAACCGGTGATTACTCACATATTTGTGAGAAAAAAATGTATTGCAAGTTTTCTGAAATGTTATGTTTTAATATGGTAATTGGACTATATCTAATTAAATATGCATTAAATTTCAAAATGCAAAACCTCAAAATCTGAAAAAGCCAAGCTCAAAATTACTCTTTTATTTTGTTTCTAGTAAGCCAGAAGATATCTCCACAAGAGATTATGGACATCTCTTTTTGTTTTGTAGTAAATCTACAAATCTTTGTGCAGACTCACCAGCTAGCATTTTTTTTTCAAAACATGATTATTTAACATCTCTCTTAGATAAATAATTGAGTTTTATGTGTCTCAAGTTCTTCCAGACATTCTTTGAGTCTGGTGGTATCATTCTTAGCATGTATCAAGGGCAAGGTCAGCTGTCCTCAAATCATAGCCTCTCCACAGAGCTGCCTAAGGGCTGGTGCTGGGACTCCTATTTGCCATGTACACCACATCACTGGGCCATGGTATCTGTTCTCACAGCTTCTCATACTACTGTTACACCGATGAAGCAGTTACTTTGTGCCAGATGACTCCACGGTCACACACATTTCCGCTTGCCTCTCTGAACTTGAGCCTCGCCCAAATGCACTGCTGGTGATCCCAGCCAAAGATTTAGGTTGCCATGATATCGAGCTCAATATGGATTCTGCTACTGTTGCCTCAAATAAGGCCACAAGAAATCTAGGTGTCATTGTTGATGACCATCTATCATTCTCTGACCACGCACGATCTGATATCGCCAAGTAATTAACACTCCTGGACCGATGTGAAAACGTTCGTCCAGGATTAATGTTATAGCCAACCAATCAGGGGTCATTAGAGGTGGGATCATTAGAGGTGGTACGTCATCAACAGGGCGACTAGCATTTCCAAATATTCGCCTTATTCACCCGGAACGTTCTAAAGACGTTGAGGGGTACACTTCAGGGGTGCATTCGGCAACGGACCAGCTGTCATGGCGCCTCAGTGTTGTGTGCCCAAATGTGCGTCCTCAAAGAGAAAAAATCCTACCGTGGACAGACTTTCCACCGTTTCCCCAAAGAGCAGGCACTTCGCCGTGAATGGATAAATCACGTCAAGAGGGATCCTGGTCCATATTTCAAGGTAAGATGCGAAATTGTGTTCAATCATACGCATTAGCTAGCACAAATAAGCTAGCTCGCCAAACTTGTCATGACTCATGTAGCCTAATGAAGCGAATGCCTCGATGAAATAAAAAAAATATGAATGTGTAATTACACAACGCTACATTCATATGATATTTCCAGATCGCTATTTCAAGATTATGCTTTTAATTGTATGGTAAGCGATCCGATGGCCACTGATTTTGTGCTACCAGAACCAGTAGCATAGGGCAGGCCTACTTGTGCTAAAATCAAGTTGTTTTGCTAACGAACTAAAATGCATACCCTGGTATTTATGGTTACAGATCAACGCTGAGACCAAGGTTTGCTCTGAGCACTTTGAGAAGCAGTGTTTTGTAAAGACC
>NC_085860.1:57477975-57492975 GCF_034702125.1 Engraulis encrasicolus | reverse complement strand
TGCATGCACACACGCACGCACACGCACACACACACACACACACACACACACACACACACACACACACACACACACACACACACACGTGCGGGCACACTCTCTCACACACACACACACACACACACACACACACACACACAGGCGCGGTTCTGGCATAGAGGCGTTGCTAGGCAACCGCCTTAGGCCCCGCCTTAGCCCCCCAAATTTAGGGGCCCCCTCTGACTGGGAGCGGAAAATTTCACATAGTAATTGGGGCCCCTTTGGACAGTAATTCACAAATAAATGGTAATTTTCATAAATAATGAATTTTGTATGTTTAAATTGGAAATAAGAGCAACACAATACATTACAAACAAATACAGATCCCGTGCACACCCCTCTCTTTCGTGTTAAAATGGAATATTCCATCCATGCATGCCATGTGCGCGAGACGAGTTCCAAAACATTCGCTACGTTCCCACACAACATGCCTGCGCATCTGCACCGCTCAAATGCGCACAATGCGTAATTACGGCGCATTCGGAACGCACTGTGAGTGCGCATTGCTGCCCATATATGCGCAGCGGGTCCCTCCGCTAACGCGCTGAAGAGGGAAGCGACTCAAGCGAGGTGACTGACATTTCTAGGTGGTGAACAGACATGCGAGTTTTGTGCTTTCCTGAATATGGATAACACTGTGCGTAAATGTTTTAAAACTCCAACATCGGTAACTTTGGATAACCCACGACATGACATGTTAGAAGCATGGACTATCTCCGTGGATCGGACAGCGACAAGGAAACGGTGCCCTACACTGTAGCACTAGCAGGTCAACTACTGTGGCTATCCCCACTGATGGATCTCTGAATGGCCGCGGCACTGATAACCCCAAGTTTTGTTGAATGAATACCTCGTGAGATATTTTGTTTCAAAAAGGCGTTACTTTTCCTCTAGATGTGAACTGGAATTGGCTCGAGTAAGTTATTCCATTGAAAAGGACACAGCCTTTAAGCGCTTGCAGACGGTGCATCGGTTACTGTATCATCAGACAACCTTCTCAATCTCTCTGAAATGATTTCAGAAACATGCTGTCGAAATTTTGAAAGGCTTAAACAAGCATGCAGCTTTCAAGGAACATTCTGTAACTTGATGCGATGTGGCGAGATTTAGAACATCGCAGAATTAGCTGACATGTCAGCCATAGCTCCAGTAGATATGCTGGAGTTTTTAATAATGAACTGCGTTACGTGGCGATATTGCTGGCTAGTTCTGGATGCTAACAGGAGGTGATGTGGAAGTTCAGCCTGGAGAAACGCCGACGTGATTGACAAAAGACAGCGCACTCTACTCATAGTGAGTCACATTGATTGTGTGTGTGTGCGCGCGCGCTTGTGTGTGTGGAACTATTGCTACTACTATGCCTCAGTTGGTTGGTTTGGAATTCACCCGCCGTGGTGTTTTGTTTTCTAGCCAATTCAGTTTGAGATGCTTGCTGCTCGCCGTCCAATACCTCATGTGCACACGCAGTTGGTGGTGTGGCGGTGGTGGCATTTGGGCAAAATGATACACTGCAATCTTACTGTCTATTTTTATTTGTGTCGTTGAACTTTGATCTGTGTTTGGATTCCCTGATTGACGCTCCCAACGCAGGACGCTCCCCTGTCGGCTCGCTCCCACTAGCCAGACTATCGGCCCCACCGCCATATAACGGAGCTAGTTATCTTTTTGATGTTAGTTTTTTGTTTCTAACCCTAACCCTAACCCTAAACCTAACCCTAACCTTAACCCTAACCCTAAACCTAACCCTAAATTGCTTGTATGTGGCAGTGTATGATAATACGTGAAATATAATCGGGTGGGACTACACGTCCGGGAGTGATAGAAAAACCTGGGACTACACGTCCGGGAGCGATCTCAGTTGGGAGTGTCCATCTACCACCGTGTGTTTGCCACTGCAATGGTCTGGGTAGAGAGAGAGAGAGAGAGAGAGAGAGAGAGAGAGAGAGAGAGAGAGAGAGAGAGAGAGAGAGAGAGAGAGAGAGAGAGAAGCCTTTGATGCCCATGTGTAATTGACTGATGTGCATGTGAAAATTGCAATGTTGAATATTTCAACATTGATTGCTGTCTAAATGTCTAAAGCAAAACTTGGCCCAAGCACATTATGTTCAGGAGGTCTTCTGACTGTTGTAGAGAGCTTAGTTTTTGAAATGTGTATCTGTGATACAGAAGATGCTGTGAGCTAAGCATCTCTAAGCAAGCCTATTAGGCTATTATTATTATTTTTCAAGGGGGGGTACACACTTGGGTGGGCCGGTGGGCCGATGGGCCCCCTAGCTAACTTCGCCTTAGGCCCCCAAATTGCTAAGTCCGCCACTGCACACACACACACACACACACACACACACACACACACACACACACACACACACACACACACACACACACACACACACACACACACACACACACACACGTGTGCGGGCACACTCTCTCACACACACAAACACACACACACACAAACACATATGCACACACACACACACACACTCACAGACAAGCACTCTGCACTAACCATCAGTGCACTGACACAAGTGTGTGGAATGAGACATAGTGTATAACCTTAACCTGTCATTGAGGAAATGTATTTACACTTTCACATTGAGCAAGGGTCTCTATGGAACCACCTACTTTAACCATTATACTGTAAGTACATAACATGTACAAATATAATAATTGAATTTGGGATTTCACAATTATACCTTCTATGGGGCAATGACTATATTTGTTCACTTCCTCACCTACAACATGCAATTACGAATTCCCCAGCCATGCCTCTCTACTAGGGGTGTAAATAATATCGAAATGTATCAATATATCGTGATATATTCTGATGATTGAATCGAATCGCACCGTATTGTGGGGCATTTTTAAGTATCGAATCGCTGGCCCCTGCCTAATAACTTAATAAAAGTGGAAAAGTAATGGGGAAAAAACCCAAATCGTATCGTATCATATCATGGGGCATTTTTAAGTATCGAGAATAATAAGATATCGATATTGGTTCATATCGTCATGGAGGCTGTGCTTTACACCCTTACTCTCTACCAGGCTGTACAAGCAATTGGGTGACAGCGAACCAATAAGGCGAGATCAGGCTTTGACACAGATAGTGACATGACAGTTGACCAATCAGCAGTGGCCTGCAGCATGTCAAGCTTTAGGGTTCACCCGAGAGTTTTGAGTTGTGTCTTTTTGTGCCTGCCTTACCTAAAATATGTAGTTATAACATACAAATTATAGTGGTGAAAACCAGCTCAGACCTTTATCAACTGTTTCTCATAAAAAGACCATATTTAATCATACAGTACGTCCTACCGGAGTAGTGATGGACATTTTAGACATTTCATCCAATATGCCTACAAATTGATGAACGCACACCCAAGATGGCCAAATCTAGAGTGGCCGTCAAACATTTCAAACACGCCAAATTGAAAACTGCAACAGAGCTTTACGGGAGGCACTGGGGCCTTAAAACATGTCAGATGACTGTAGAGCAGTGATCCTCAAAGTGTGGTCCTGGGACCACTGGTGGTCCGCCACATCGCTCAGGTGGTCCGCGAGGGGATGTCTACTTTTCCAAGACGAGCTAGCGGTAGGCCATATTTGTAACATAATTACAAAGCTAAACATAGCTGAAGTATTATTTTCACCACAATAAGGCAGGCTGGTAATGTGAATAAAAAGTGAGTGATCTGTTTTGCAGTGTCAAATAAGCAACCCTCAACTCTCAATTCAGTTGACAGGTGGTCCCTGAACATTTTTATAGGGGACAAAGTGGTCCTCGGCCTGAAAAAGTTTGAGAAACACTGCCGTAGTGTAAAGATGGAGGTGGACACTGGCAGGAATTCAGCAGCTCTGGCTGCATATCAACAGGGGAACTCACTCAGGAGAGAAGGCACACAGTAAATGTTGTGGTGTTAATTCAACACTTACAGAGTTCATTTAAGTCCAAATGGACTCAAATTAACTCTCTAAGTGTTAAATGAGCACTGCAGAATTTACTGTGCATCATCTCTCTCCCTCTCCCTCTCTCTCTCTCTCTCTGAAATGAATGCAAGACTAACAAGACTGCAAACTCACTGTCTGGGTGGAATGTAGGAATGTGGTATGTAGACAATATAACGTGTGTGTGTGTGTGTGTGTTGTGTGTGCGTGCGTGCGCGTGTGTGCGTGCGTGCGTGTGTGCGTGCGTGTGTGCTAGTGAGTAGTTGTCGGCTAGCAGGGCCGTCCATGGGTAAATGCCGAGGGACACCAGACAAACAGACAGGCAGCCCGTCCTCATGCTCCTCGGTCCTGCCACCTCCTTTCAGACTCACAGCAACACCACAGACTGGCAGA
Organism: Engraulis encrasicolus; assembly: GCF_034702125.1. Taxonomy (NCBI): domain Eukaryota; kingdom Metazoa; phylum Chordata; class Actinopteri; order Clupeiformes; family Engraulidae; genus Engraulis; species Engraulis encrasicolus. The sequence continues at coordinate 57,488,598 of NC_085860.1, read as the reverse complement.
CGGATGAATAGACAAACAAACAGGTGAAGCCTGAGCAAATGCACACAACTACTGTATGAGTGGAAATTGAGGTGAGAGTGTATGACAGCATTATATGAGAAATAGAGGGACAGTGCAATGTTGCAGCAGAGAGAGAAAATTAGAAATTGTGGCAGAATATGGAAAGAGAGAGAGGGCATTTGAGAAATAGAAGGAGCAAAAAGATGAAGCAAGAGGAAGGGAGAGTTTAGTTCAGAGAGAAGAGAGAGACAGTGGCACTTCTAGCAGCAATGTAGACCTGAAGCACACTGAATGGAACAGAATGGAAAGGAGGAAGAGAATGTTCTAAGTCTAAATATGTTAAAAGAAAAATAGGTAACACTTTATTTTAGGGACACATCTATTAGCACTAATACATAAAATATTAATGCATGTGTAAGTAACTTGTAAGGCATGTACTAAGCAAAATAAGACAGTAGTTAAGCATGTATTCACAAATGTCTTGTTCATGCACAATAAGGGATTTATTACCATTATAACCTTAGTAAGGACCTAGTAGACCTAGATTTCTATTTATGTGTAAGCAGTAAGGGCCAGAATACAATGTGTATAAGCTCCTGGTACACTGTGTGAACAAACCCTGAACAGTGTGAAAACAGATGTGGAATAAGGGTCCCTATTCTAAAGTGATGCATTGCTCAGCCCAGATGGCTTAGGGCCCCCGCACTACCTAGGGCCCCCACTCTACGCCCCCCCCCCCCCCCCCCCAAACCCCCCCCCCCCACCCCACGGGAAGCAAAGTGTAAGAACATTTCAGATTTTACATTAGTCTCAGTAGGTATGAAGATCTCACTTATTCTACTCATTATGTTAATGAGTAATTGGAAGCAATATATAGCAAGGATTGGACGTAAAGTTATCAATGACGGTGGGTGGTGAGATGTCATTTTTTCATACACCAATTAGTTTTAATTGTAAAAACCCTACAATAAATGCAGAATATAACGATGAGTAATAGTTTGGAAGCGAAACTAAGCTATTCCTTTCTGATAAATAAGTTAATGTTTGAGAAACTTAGCTACAAGAAGTGCAGTGCATGATGGGTACGCCCTTAGTCAGAAATGCAATGCATGGCCAATGCAGCAATTATAATATTTCTGTTGTTACGTACATGGCAAATTGTTTGGATAGCAACTAAATTTCACAAGTGAGGGGAGGAGCTAAGGACATAGGCTCAGAGCTGGGTAGGTTGTCTGTTGGCCTAGATTGCGTACCCATCATGCACTGCACTTCTTGAAGCTAATGTTCTCAAACATTCACTTAATTATCACAAAAGAGTAGTTTAGTTTTGCTTCAAAACTATTATTCTAATGTTCTGCATTTATTTTGGGTTTTTTTACAATTAAAACTCAGTGGTACATGAAAAAAAATTACATCTCACCAACCCACCGCCATTGACAAGTGTACGTTCAATCCTTGCTATATATAGGCTCTTGTTACCTCTCTCTCATTGATATGAACAAGAGAAAACTAGATGACTCAGCCAAGTAAGTATTAATTATTTGATATACCCTTACACTTTGTAGTTCGGGGGGGTTAGGTAGTGCAGGCCTGGGTGGTGTGGGGGCCCTAGGACTTTGGTAGTGCAGAGGCCCTGAGCCATCTGGGCTGACCAATGCATCACTTTAGAATAGGGACCCTTATTCTGCATCTGTTTTCACACTGTTCAGGGTTTGTTCACACAGTGTGTCGGGAGCTTATACACATTGTATTCTGCCACTTACTACTTACTAATAAATAGAAATATAGGCTTACTGGTCCTTACTAAGGTTATATTAGTAATAAAACCCTAATTGGGCATGAACAAGACATTTGTGAATACATGCTTAACAACTGTCTTATTTTGCTTAGTACATGCCTTACAAGTTACTTATACAGGCATTAATATTGTATGTATTAGTGCTAATAGATGTGTCCCTAAAATAAAGTGTTACCGAAAAATGTAGTATAAAAGAAAAGAAAAAGTCGTATAAAAGAATCTACATAAAAAGAAACACACTTGGAACATTGTTGTTATTTCTCTGCTCCACAAGACGCATATGGGTAGAGTAGTAGCAAGTTAGTTATTTTCTCTGCAAAAGAAACAAAGAAGCCTATCCATGGTTGCCAAGTAGCAGCAATACTCCATTGCCTGTGGAATAGTGCTGTGGTGGCGCATGCCAACTTGGCACAGACATGCCTCCCGAGACATGGAATTTGGGAAATGATGGACCACTTGCTCCCCTATGTTGCCAACAGTGCCAACATTGCCTCAGGTAGAACCACCCCGGAAACAAACTTTGCTCTTTCAGAAATATCACCACCAAACTAAAAGACACAAGAGTCACAAGAAGCGAAGTGGAACTGGATTATGTGTAAAAGCAGAGCGATGGGACAATGGAGGCAAGAATGGTGAAAGGGGAAGGGAATAACAATAGCGAAATGCAGGGAGAGAAGAAAAGGAGTAGAATAAAAACAGCTTTATCATGAGACAGAAAGTGGTGGTGGGGGAAAAAACGTACAGAGTGGTGAAAAGGGAAGAGCGTGGCAAAGACAATAAGAGAATCTTATATTCATGCATGATGCCAACATGCCCATGCCCTGTAGTAACTCAATGTGAAATCTCACAGCCAGATCACAAAAACAGTAATGAGGCTCCACAAACACTCTCTTTCTAAAGTAGCAGTTGGGTGGTCTGCTACACCTTTATTCATGGCTCATTCATTGCGTGTCCTCAACTAAGGCATCTAATCCCATATTTCTCTAGGCTCTGTACCTTCAGCATAATTACACATCACTCTGGATAAAAGCAATTTAAAGTCATTCAATGAAATTTTGAGTCTCTAATTTTTTGCCTTTTTGTTTAATGTTGTGTGTAATTTTAGCACAGTGAGAGAGCAGATACTTTACAGACACTTTAATTAAATATGGATATAATGTGTTTTGTTCCATTTTATAGTCAGGGACAGAATTAGCATCTCTCATGCGCCAGTGGCGTGCAGCGTTGGCAGATGAAGAATGGCAGACACTGTAACATTCTGCAAACTGAAATTATGTCTCCATGTTTAAAAAAAACAAAAAAAACTTTGAATTCCCTGGAAACATTTGTTGGCTAGCTGTAGGTTCCCGAAAGTGTGGATTCTAGATGGGGGAGTATTAAAACACATGCTGCAGAACCGGACCAGATAATTACTACAAATCGCTTAACACTCATACTGCCACAACTGAGCATTTCAGTAATGGACGTTATGGGATAATTATCTTAAACATTTTATTATGTGTATCATTACTCTGCTCACTCAATTATATGAAAACAGGACTGACAATTCTTCAAGTCAGTATTACAGTAAACATCAAAAGTTAACCCACCAAACATTGATGCTGTAAATCTTTTTTTAATGGGGTTAAAAGTCAACTCAAAACCAAGATGTTGAAGTGTGTCTTCCAATCAAAGCTGCAGGCAAATGTCTGACATGTATTCACACCTTGCCCTTGTACCACCAGCTCAAAAGTCCTTCTGGCATATTTGGCAGATCAATCCTCTCGCTCTCAAACTCCTACACTCACTGTCACACTCACACACTGTGATGCTCCACGAACCTGATGTGCTTTCCTCACCTGCTGGTTGGTGTACAGTACACCACACACACACACACACACACACACACACACACACACACACACACACACACACACACACACACACACACACACACACACACACACACACACACACACACACACACACACAGTGAAGCAGTCAGATACGTATCTGTCCACTGTTAATTGGAGCACTCCCAGTCTCACAATGTGTGTGTGTGTGTGTGTGTGTGTGTGTGTGTGTGTGTGTGTGTGTGTGTGTGTGTGTGTGTGTGTGTGTGTGTGTGTGTGTGTGTGTGTGTGTGTGTGTGTGTGTGTGTGTGTGTGTGTGTGTTTGTGGTGTAAAAAACACCTACTGTTAAAAAATAATCTTTCCCTCAGATTTGGGCTCCAGTCGCTCAAGAGGTCTTTGGAACTGTCGGGATTAATTATTATTTTCTATGGCGGAGAAGAAAGGCCCTCATTGGAGTAGCCTGAGGTACAAAGCAAAATCAGATTGTAAGATCAATTAGCTCTCCCTCTTCATTCAGGCCAGCTTTAATTACACTCATTATTTCCCAAGTAATAGTTATAATCGCTGTGGGACTGCTTCTCTTCTCACTTACCGTACCTCCTCTTCCCTTTCTTCTTTTTTCTCTTTTCTTTGCTTTCAATAGTCTCTTATTCTCTGTCTCAATTGCCTTTCTTGTTGATGTGTAAACCTCTCCCTCTGTTTCTAATTCCTCTATTTGTCCTCATATTTAATGCACCATATGGATTTTATTTTATTTCAGCCAGTTCTACCATCTGTGTTTCCAACTTTCAGACTCTCATTTCACTCTCATTCACACTTTCACTCCTGCTTCCTGTGCCCCCCTCCTTATTCTACCTTCTATTCCTGTGCCCCCCTCCTTATACTACCTATGTGAACAGTATTGACCATACTGCCCTCGCTGGCTATCTCAGCCAATGATGCCGGAAGAAATTGTCTTCACGGCCAATCTGTGAATACAATTCACAGATACTGACCTGTGAATATATGTATGGGTGGTATATGTGCAATGTTGTGTGTGATGTCTTTGTGTCTTCTTCTGTATTTATGTACTGTATGTATGCTACTTGACACCTTAATTTCCCTCGGGATCAATAAATGATACTCTACTATACTCTACTCTACAATCAGTGATGTCCTACAATACATACACATTCAAACGAAAATGGAAGTGTTACCCTCGACCTTGTTCATTCAAAGCCTAGAGAATAGTACCAAATACACTATAGAAATAGTTAAAAATCCCTTCAGCAGAGACATTCATAAATCGGGTAGTTCATACAGAGCTTCATACAAATCGTATTCTACCACCATTACCTACTTTGGACATTGATAAAAATGTCACGGGGAATGGAGTGAATCAGTAGCGCTCCTTATAACTATATCACACAGCCAAGAAGAAGCCAGCATTTTTGCAACTGCAGCATTTTTAACCAATTATGACATACAGCATGTTCATTCATAATTGAGATCGACAGAAAATGAATGAGAATGTGATGTAAGGCGAACTTTAAATATGATTATCTAACTGTTGCATGATTGTTAATTCAATAATTAGAGAATGGAGTTTAATACTCTTCTTTAGATTGTAGTGTTTTGCCACTCTTTTCATAGTGGTGATTGTACACAAATCCTTCACCCTCATTTCTCTACTCACACTCGTTGTTCTTTAAGAAGCAGGTAGTATCTCACTGCTATAACACACACACACACACACACACAAGCACACGCGCGCGCACACACACACACACACACACACACACACACACACACACACACACACACACACACACACACACACACACACACACACACACACATACACACACACACACACACACACACACACACACAGATCACAGACGACATTTTTACACGACAGAGGAGATAGGCACAGACAAAGAGGCGAATGTAGGGGTGTTCCTCAAGTCTCCAAGATTTAATTGAACTACGGCTGTCTGTGGACACGGACACAGAGTTAAGTGAGCCCTGCACATCTCATGAGGGACTAAAATCCATCTCCATCCTCCATTACCTCTGGAAGCTGTGTAAGTCAGCAGCAAAGAGAGAGGAAGAAGAGAGAGGTCATGTTTATTATTAAGGCCAGCACACCAGCACAGACCATAGTGGGTAAACTTGCTCATGGTGGAACAAGAAATGGCCGTTGTGTAAACTAGTTAATCAGTTCTTTGTCTATACTTTTAGTTCCAGTCATTCGGTTGCTGGTCTTGCATGTGATGAAGAAGACAAGAGTGGTAATATGGGTTATGTAAGGCCAACACGCCAACACAGAGCATGGTGGTAAATTTGCTCACCTAACATTGAGAATGATTGCTGTGTAAAAACACTATTTCTTTGACTTTTTCAAAATGTTGACAAGACAATTTACGTATACGGGTTATTATTCTAGATAAAGGTTGTGCCAGTCAAAATTAGCCTTCAAAAACCCAACATTTGAGATTTATTTTGCCAGTCTCAACATCAGTCATATAACCAGTTAAACTCCATAGCTTTCTCAGCTTGCTTACTAGCTGAAGACTACATTTTATTTCTTGCTGGCTGGCTGTTCGTTGGGTCAATAGTGTGATGGAATGCTCCATCCTCAGGGCAGGAAGCAGAGGCCAGTGTAACAACCACAGAAATGACCTCCTGTTTTAATGAAGACTGACGCACGCACGCACGCACGTACGCACGCACACACACAGACTCGCATTGCCAATGTACTGTATATCATCATATTAACAACTCCTGTTTGACAAGTCGAAAATCAATACTGGAAATGACTGTGTGTGTACGACAGGAACAGTACTGTGTGTGTGTGTGTGTGTGTGTGTGTTTGTGTGTGTGTGTGTGTGTGTGTGTGTGTGTGTGTGTGTGTGTGTGTGTACAACAGGAACAGTACTGTGCGTGCGTGCGTGCGTGCGTGCCTGCGTGCGTATGTGTGTGTGTGCATGTGCGCGCATGTGCATCTCTATGGTCAGTGAACAGTGAAGTGGATGTAATGTATCATATTTATGACACAATAACTGTCTGGATGTTTTAAGACATACAGTAACTGACCATTACTGAACTGAACATGACAATTACTGACCCTGTACGGTAGATAACATTTCATCCTCCGGTCACACATTGATCCGTTTAGGAGAGTGAGTACAAAAAGGAAGAAAAGAGCTTCAGAGTATGCATAGCTAGGCCTACCCACTGCACAACTGCACATGGATATACTGTAGATAAACATATATCTGAAAAAACAAATAGATACTGTACATTCATATGCTACATACATGGTGTACATACGCATGCACGCATGCACGCATGCACACACACACACACACACACACACACACACACACACACACACACACACACACACACACACACACACACACACACACACACACACACAAGCCCATTACAGACAGATGCTGAATATGCCCCTGCAGGTCCTGCAGCCCAGCTACAATGATCCAGGTACACTCAGAATGTTCTAGCCTGGGAACTCCCATGCTGCCTTTAGTTCTACACCAGGGGTGTCAAACTCAGGCCCGGGGGCCAAATCTGGCCCGCGGAGCCATTTTATTCGGCCCGCGAGATCATTTCAAATGTGTATTACAGTTGGCCTTGGCCCACATACACCATTAATGTATGGTGTAAAAAAGACTGAACAAGAAATTTGGTGTGTCACATGATGTGCAGATACATTTCAGCTATCATATATGATGGGAAAGAGGGTGTGTGCAATATAACTCTGAGTATGAAGCGCATGTACTCATAATTTAAGTCCAGATTTTAAAATAAATATTGGGTTCGGCCCGCGACCTTGTTCCAGATTTTGATTTTGGCCCTCAGTCAATTTGAGTTTGACACCCCTGTTCTACACAATCGTTCCGATCTGAAAGAATCTCACTTGTGATTAGGTCTGGTGGTAAGTAACTAGGCAAAGAATGTTCCATCCCTATAGGCCAGTCAATCTAGCTCTAAAAAGGCCCAAACCCGGGACAAATTGCAATAGTAATGGTTCCTACTTTTAAGTGATCCCTAAACCCCCTTGTATCACATATTAAAAATCTTCAGCTTCATATTTAGTGGAACATACTTTTTTTTCAAGGTCAAAGTTGGCAGATTCCCCATTCATTTCTCCATAGGGAGACAATATAGGAGCTACAAGGTGAATAGGGTACAATTTTTAACTATGACATTTTAATTTGAAACTTTCACAGTTGGTAACTCACATTCAGACAAACAATTTTTGTATTGCAAGTTTTCTGAAATATGAGGATGGAATATGCAAATGAGGTAATATGTACTGAAATATGTCATAAGTCTGTGGCAACAGACCAAGCATAAAACAAATTGCAATAGTAATGGTTCATACATTAACTTATATTGATCCTTCAACACCTCTGCATCACATATTAAAAATCTACTTACATCAATTCAGTGGAACTTACTTTTCCCAAGGTCAAAATTATCCGATTTTACCCACTCAATGGCAAAATGCATTGGAAATCTGCTACTTCTGACCTTCAAAAAAAGTATGTTCCACCAAAGTGATGAAGGTAGATTTTTCATATGTGATGTAGGGTGGATTAAATATCAATAAAAAAGCGAATCAATACTTTTGTAATTTGTTTTATGTTTTTCCCGTTGTTGCATAATTTATCACATATTTAAGAAGATGTGATCTCATTTGCATATTTAATCATCATATTTCAGACAACTTGCAATACAAAATATCTTTGTCTTTGCTTGAGTAAATTATTGTGAAAGTTTCAAATTGATATCTCATTGTTTAAATGTATCTCCTATATTGTCTCCCTATGGAAAAATAAATGGGAAATCTCCAACTTTGACCTTGAAAAAAAGTTTGTTCCACTAAATATAAAGCTGTAGATTTTTAATATGTTCTTTAGACATACCTAGGGATTACAAAAAACTTGGAATGATTGCTATTGCAATTTGTCCCGGGTCAAACGCTAGATTGACTGGCCTACTACACCACTTCAGCCCCTTGCCCTGCCCATCCCAACCCCTAGTCCAGGGGTCAAGAACCTTTTTGGTCGAGAGAGCCAGAAAAGCCAATTTTTTCAAAATATTTTTTTCTTGAGAGCCATACCATTTTAAAAACATGTATTTCAATTAAGCCCAACATTTCTAGTGTGTACTGTCAAGTTACTAACAGGTAGGCCTAGGCCTAAGTATAGGGTTGCCAACTGTGACCTTCACTATGGCAGAGGTCTGGGGGTCCTCCCCCCGAAAAGTATGTAAAAAAAATGATGTAATTTCCTGCATTTTGACGTCCCGTGTCCTCAATAAGAAACCCATAGTATTATTTATGAATACGGGACGATTCCATATTTCAAAGGACTGTTGGCAACCCTAGGTAGGCAAGAGCCAGATACAGTTCCCAAAAGAGCCACATGTGGCTCTAGAGCCATAGGTTCCTGACCCTTGCCCTAGTCCTATTACACCACTCTCCATCCCCTACACCAAATCAGTTGCTCTATGCCAATATGGTCCAACACCTTCAACCTCTTCCCCAGCTCCACATCCAGCTCCCTATACAGCCTGCCAGAATGTTCCAGCGTCACCTCTCTTCAGGCTTCACACCACATCACTTCAACCCAGCACATCCAGCCATTGCTGCTCAACACGTCTGCAACACTTTAACTAGGAAATACGGTCCTATATCAAAATCCTGGAGTGTCACTTTAAGCCCCATAAACCTACCCTATCCTACCACTTCAGCCAACTACCCCACCCAGTCTTTCCCACCCCCTACAGCCTGTGACAATGATCCAATGGCACCAATTATACCACATCTCTTCAGCCCAACACCTCCAGTCCTTTACCTATACCAGACCCCACATCACCCCCGCACCCATCCCAACCCCTATACACCCTGCACTGTAAGGTCGGGCATGGGTATGGGGCTTGAACATTGGTGGAAAAAAGGGATAAATATCCAATGACAATACTCTGTAGCTGTAACACCACACCACTTCAGCCCAATGATGCCATAACCCTACAGGATATGGCATCCATCCAGCCAAGGCCTGCCCCACCCGTGCCAAACTTCTCCACCATATACTGTGATAAACCAGCCTCTGCAGCCAGCCTTAATGATCCAATCACAGTTGCACCACAACACTTCAGCCCAGCGCATGCTACCCCTACAGCACACCACTTCAACACCTACCCCATGCCCAGCCCCGATACTGCACCAAACTCTGTAGCTTGCCAAAACATCCAAGGACACCAGCCCTTCCTCCACACCCCTTCAAGCCAGCACTTAGAGCTCTGCCTAGCCCCTCCAGCCTGCCATAACCTACCTAGTCCCAACCAGGGCTCTAAATTAACTTTTTCCACCACCAGCCAATTTGGCTAGTAGACATTTTTTCTTACCAGCCAAACAGAAGTTCAACTAGCCATTTTTTAATCTTGCCAAAATAGGCTATGCGTTAGGCTAGTTGTGTTTTTTTATTATTATTATTATTATTATTATTATTATTATTATGGTTATTTTATTCAAAGTTCCACAACACATAAACACTACTGTATAGGCCTACATACTAGGTCTATAATAAGCATATTATATATACTTTTTTAACTTCTGCTTTATTTTTACCTTATTTTTACCTCTGAAAACAATGAATCACCAGCCACACACACACAACAGACCTTTAAACCAAACACACAGCCAAACACTACAAAACCTCACACTCCAAGGAGGGAGAAGAGATGAGAGGAAAAGAAGAGGAGGAGAGGAGAGGTCAACACACACACACACACACACACACGTTGTGCAATAATGGATATGATGTCGTGTGTGCCTATTGTGTGTTTATGTGGCCTACAATATGATGCTATAGGCACCATTATTTCCTCCAGGAGCTCTTCTCTACCATGCGCAACAAAATTACAAGAAGCATACGCTATGTTTAACTAAAAGCAAATAAGATCACGGAAATGTT
>NC_085860.1:57450475-57472975 GCF_034702125.1 Engraulis encrasicolus | reverse complement strand
TGTGCAGAGGTGTGTGGTGTCCCCGACTGTGACCGCTGTGGCTCTATAGTGCAACATGGGCAGGACGCTGCTAAAGTCTTGGAGGCACTAAGCATAACTGGTCAGGAGCCCCTACTTATAAGGTATTATTATTATTATTATTATTATTATTATTATTATTATTCATTATAATAATAATATTATTATTATAATGAATAATAATAATAATAATAATAATAATAATAATAATAATAATAATAATAATAATAATAATAATAATATGTTTTTAGTCAATCTCAGTTTAATAGATCCCAATTTTGGGGTGAAAGTGGTTGAGGCCCCAAGTGCTCTGCTTATTCAGCTTAAGCCTACCGGCGGCCCTGAACAGAGGGGAACAGAGTGGCTGGGTGTGCTATGCGCAGTGTGGTTATGTACATGGGGGCTACTGAGTTGTGCGGCTATAAAGCAGGATGAGGAGCAGAGGGAGTGGGTGTGTTACGGGAAGTGTGGTTATGTACATGGGGGCTACTGAGTTGTGCGGCTATAAAGCAGGATGAGGAGCAGAGGGTGTGCTATGCGCAGTGTGGTTATGTACATGGGGGCTACTGAGTTGTGCGGCTATAAAGCAGGATGAGGAGCAGAGGGAGTGGGTGTGCTATGCGCAGTGTGGTTATGTACATGGGGGCTACTGAGTTGTGCGGCTATAAAGCAGGATGAGGAGCAGAGGGAGTGGGTGTGCTATGGGCAGTGTGGTTATGTACATGGGAGTTGTGCTATGGGCAGCGTTCTTGTGTCGTTCAAAGGTTCACTGTGTAATATTTTTATTAGATTATTTCCAGAATTCATGCAGCCCATTCACAAATGTTACCTTTTTCATGAATACTTACCACCACCATCAAATTCTAAGTATTCATTATGACTGGGAAAATTGGACTTTCATATATAAAAAAGGGGGATCTTCTCCTTCAGCTAGCCTGGGTGAATAGCCGACTGTTGACTCCGTCAATCAGTCTGGCAAAAGCCATGAGGAATCCGTCTCCGTGGACGATGGGAGATGGTCTGATATTACTCTATCATTTAAATTAATTGAAGTTCCAAACTCAAATTAAAACCCATATTGTGCTTTATTAGCATGCCTGTTACGTTATAGCGTCGCAAAAGCATACAAATAACACAACGAAAGTGTGAATATAGTTACCTTAAAGGACCAGTTCAGTCAATTTCAACATGCAGTTGTAATGCTCACACTATCCTGGACTTGTCAGTACCTGAGATTTTTTTTTCTTCTTGTTCAGCCGTTTCCGAGATCCTGGTCATTGTAATTGGGGCAGCGCTTTGTTTACATTTCAAAAAAACATTTTTATTTATTCCCAAAAACATCCAAAAGGTTATAAAACATCAGCAGACAGCTAGCAAACAGTGGTACCTTTTGGGAAAATATTTGGAGGAGGCCTATGTTCATTTTTTTAAAAATGTAAACAAACGCTGCCCCCATTAGAATAGCTCATATCTCGGAAAGGGCTGAGCCGAAAAATGTGGCATCACCGGGTACTGACAAGTCAAGGGTAGCGTGAGCAATACAACAGCATATCAAAATTGACTGAACTGGTCCTTTAACCAATCAGTAATGGAGCTCGTGGGTGAGTTCTACGTCACCACTCTCAACTGTTTGCTGATTGGCGAAACACTGAGAGAACCAAGCTCAAGGCTTTTGTCAGACGATGTGCGGAGCCAAAATCTTTGGGTGGAGTACATGGATGGCATTGCCAGACTATCCTTCGGCAGCCATTTAGATCAAATTTGGCAGTAGACAGCACTGGTCCAAGGAGCACCATAGCTGCAATACCCTCTGACTCTGGCCACAATCCCACACAGTGCACCTTTAAAGTTTGTTGGGGGGGGCACGTGGAAGGAATGTCCCCGCTGTGAATCACTTACCTGATTTTCATATACTTCAGATCACGTACCGCGATTCTGGTCTGACCAGGACTATAGCGATTAGTGTTTCCAAATGGCCTGGTTAACCCGCCCCCCTCGGCTTGCTACTGGTTGAGGGCTGTGCCGAAGTTTAAACCAAACATTTCTTAGTCCCATTAGAACGTCTGCTTAAACCATGTCACTACCTTGAACACGCCTCTACCCAGGACGGTTGGAAAAGCTCAGTTCATTGGTTCTAGACAAAGTGGGTGGAGTTTCCTGCTGTGGAGGGAACGGAATCCTCATACACAAGCTCCTGGCCTTACTGTGTGTAGCTGAGCCGAAGGCCTTGCGTCACCAGTAGGGCGGAGCCCGGCTAGTGAATCACGGCCCCGCTGTAAATCGTGCCCCTGCGGTGAAGCGTGGCTCTGTGAAGCAGGATGGGAAGTAGAGGAGTGCATGTGTTACAGGCAGGATGGGAAGTAGAGGGGTGCATGTGTTACAGGCAGTGTGGTTGGGTGGGGGTAAAACCAGAGAGAGCAGAGAGAGAGAGGTTCCATTGGCCCATTGTTTCCGGGTTCTATTATTGCAAGGGGGAGGGGGGGGTAACTCCCCCTTTAAGCAGACCTAGGCTGACCTAAGGACTGTTCTATTCAATGCTAGGAGTATTATGACACGCCCCTTTAGGCAGACCGGAACCTGGTCATGTTAGGTGCCCATAGCAACCTATTACATTGGAATATCTCTATACACTTAAAGAATCTCTGGTAAAGCTTTCTGCATCAGGGGCAGGAGGAGGGTGGGCAGTGTTATGGGCAGTGTCATTGTGTGTGTGGACGGAGGTTAGTGAAACGCGACTATAAAGCTCTCTGCATTAGGGACAGCGGGAGAGGGGTGGGGGTATGTGTGTGTGTGTGTGGGGGGGGGCTGGGGGGGCTGGTGTGTTATGGGCAGTGTAAAGGCCAGAGGCACCATGCATTATGGTCACACTGATCGATCTCTCTCTCTCTCACTCTCTCTCTCTCTCGCTCTCTCTCTCTCTCTCTCTCTCTCTCTCTCTCTCTCTGAGGCAAGAGAGAGAAAAAGAGGGAGAGAGAGAGAGTAAAGGTGGAGATGGGTTCAGTTAGAGACCCTTCTGGTCTCCTTTCACAGATTTCCTCCACAGTTTTTATTATTTTCTATCTATAGCAGCAAGTCTTCATAGAAGCCTTTTATGTTAGATGTAATGAAGAAAAGTTCAAAATCAATTTCCCTTTTTGTAGATATGAGAATAAAGGAGTGTGCATATCAAGTGGTACGCTCTGTGGCAGCATTTAGGGGAAGTGAAATGGAAAAAGGCGGAAATGAAGAATGTTAATGCCACAAGTACTGTAAATAATTTAATCTGCTTCATGCATATTTATAACGACAATGAAGATTAATGAGGCTTTTAAATGATCATTATCAATGTGTACTTAATCAGGGAGAGAGTGCTCATCCTTAAACCCAACAAGGGCCACATACAGGCAGGCAAATACACACAAATGTATTTGTGTGTGTGCGTGTGTGTGTGTGTGTGTGTGTGTGTGTGTCTGTGTGTGTGTGTGTGTGTGTCTGTGTTTGTGTGTCTGTCTGTCTGTCTGTCTGTCTGTCTGTCTGTCTGTCTGTCTGTCTGTCTGTCTGTGTGCGCGTGATGCGTGCGTGTGTGCTTTTGCGTATGTGTGTATACTGTATGTGCACGTGTGTGTATTTATCAGTATTAATCTCAAGTACAGTCTTATTAATTGGCAATTAGAACTCTTCTCACTGGTATCACACATCCTCCTATCAGGCTGCATTTATTGTTATTACCTTATTTGAGCGCTGAATGCAAATATTATATCTCACACTTTTTCATTTTGTTGATGCAGTCTGTGAAGCGCAGCAAGAAGCATTGACTAGATTGCTGATTTACAGTACTAAATCAGGAGCAGTCTGACAACTGTGTTAGTGAAATTGCAGCATTTTGCTACAAGACGGACATAACACCATGTTGCCAAAGTATTTCAGCAAAATACCATCTAGTGCTATTTACCAATAGCCAATGCACGGTAGGCCGTATGTGTTATACAAATGTGTTAACAAATACACATTATGTCGACTGAAAATATCTGAAGGCAATTCCATCTCATAACATTTATGGTTGCGAACCAGAAATATGTAGCATCTGGTTTAGCCAGATGTACATTGTGCTTCACTACTTTAGATTGCATTACATTTAGGAAATGCTTCTATACAATGCGATTTACAAAAGAATGACATAAAAAATACATACAGTTAGTTACAGATTTTCAGCTTTAGTGTGAGGGTATTTACATCCAAATTCGGTGAACTGTCCAGGATTATTATGTGCCTCCCAATTTTTAAGGAACCAAAAGTAATTGGATAATATTTACACATCAAATCCAATTCTATTCAATTCTATATTTACAACAGGCAGATATACAGCCGTCTCCAAAAGAGTTGTCGCCTATCCAATAACAGCTAATAACCTGACTTTCAATTAATCACTTGGCTTCAGAAGTCACTCATATGAAAGCTACAACCCTCCCGAATGAAGATGTATGTACAAAAATAAATGTCATGCACCAAAGAAAGATTGACCCTTTAATGAACACAGACAGGGCAGATTTTCACAAGACAAAAGTTTTGTCGCCTATCGAACATAATGTGAAAATGAGCAGATAAGTCACTTCAAAACACTTCAAATACGCAGATTGGGTGTCATACTTATTCACTGGATCACTCTCACCTCTTCAAAAAAAATCAACTTTGGCCTTAGGTGTATGTTAGGGTCATTGTAATCATGGAAAGCAACACAATGAAAAGCAATGAAGATCAATGAGAGATGGTGACATATTTGCTATTCGTAGAGAAATAAATGTTTAACATCATGATTTAATCAATGATAAAAGCCCTCAAACACCTGCAGCATGCATGCAGCTCCCCATAAGAGCTGTATCCCTACCATGTTTCACTTTATGCAGCATTTTTCTTTTTTCACATTCTTCATACAATACAATATACAATATATTTTATTTGTCATTGTGACAAGCACAACGAAAATTTGCATTCCTTGTTGAAGCAAAAATAAATAAAAATAAAAATAAAATAAAAAAAATGGAATTAAAAGAATGGTATGTATATAAAAACTATGCTTTTGATGCAAAATTCAGTTCTGTGATGGCCGCTGCATAGAAACTGGTTTTCAGTCTGTTTGTCCTTGTCTTCATGGGCCTGAATCTCCTGCCCGATGGCAGCAATTCAAAAAGACTGTGACCTGGGTGGAATGTGTCTCTCTTGAATGCACTTGGCCTTTTTAGGCAGCGGGTGCTGTGTAGGCCCTCCAAAGATGGAAGAGGGCAGCCAATGATGTTCTCTGCAGCCTTTATGACCCCCTGGAGCTCTTTCCTCTGTGCCACAGTGCAGCCTGGGAACCACACACAAAGACAATATGTCAATATGCTCTCCACTGAGCAGCAGTAGAAGGACACAAGCAGCTTCTGACAGATGTTGTTTTTCCTAAGTATTCTTAGGAAATAAAGTCTTTGCTGTGCCTTCTTCACTAGCCCAGTGGTGTTGACACCCCAGGTCAGGTCCTCGCTGATGTGAACTCCCAGGATCTCAAACACCATACAGTTTTGATGCTATCAGTTCTAAAATGGTTGATCTTGGGATCATGCCTTCAGAGTATGAGTCGTATTAGCCTTCATTTTTGTCAGAATTAGGCCTGACATACTCTTGGCTGGCTTTTTTGAGACAGGCCAGTGGGAGAGACTTCTCTGGTGTTAAAAGTGAAGAATCTGGAAAAAATACATGGTGACTCCTCACTATTATAACATTACTCTACATGTAATCCACAAGACCATATTGAGTGTATAACTCGGGCAATTGTTGCAAAACCAGCACTATGTGGGCTCACAAGGGCCAGATCTTCTGCAAACATGAGGTGATTAATCACAGACCTGACAATTCAGCAGACTGTAGAACACAAACTCAGCTGCTGACAAGTCATTAATTTATACATTAAACAGTGCAGGAGACAGAAATCCACCTTGGCAGATACCATTAGATATATGAAATGGGGAGGATATTCCACAGCCTCTGTTGACACACATTGTCTGGTGTCTGCACCAGTACACTAGGATCCTAATGGCATTTGGGACTCCCCTCTGTAGCATAGATAACTCACTCTGGTTGATCCTATCAAAGGCCATAGAGGCATCTAGAAAACATATAAAATCAGTATAGGTCTGGTTCATATATTTAGCAACCATCTCTTTTAACACAAATATGCACACATTAGTGCCATATTTCTTTTAAAAACCAAACTAATAATCTGATGAGGATAGAAAGGTATCGCCTTGGAGGGAATTCTAGACAGTTATATTGGTCTGTAGTTGCCAATACCATTCAGTTTCCATGCTTTTCCCTTCAGGAATGGAACAAGCAATATGGACAAAAGTGACTCACAGTGAAGCATTATCCAATGAGTACAATCTCTTGCTGCCCCCTCTTGAGAGAAGTGGAACCCCAAGAATGCAGAGTTGAGATGGATGAGCGGTATGGGTTGAAAGAGATGAATAAGTGACGGGAGCTAACTAATGGCAGAGCAAGCTCATTCATTTTAAGGCCACATCTCACGCAGGTAACATGAGTGTCGGCCTTGCACTTGAGGAAAAAGAGGACGAGACAAGGGTGGACATGGGAGAAGGAGGGAGGGAGTGAAGAAAGTATGAGGTGGAGAAGGAGGAGGAGGAGGAGATGGTGGTGGACAAGGAGGGGGAACAGTAGGTAAGAAAGGTTAAGTGTGGACAAGGAAACCGCAACCCCTCTCTACCCTTATCCTCTGCTCTCCTCCACCATCCTCTCATACTATATAATGCACCTGCCCATCCCTTCATCCAGCACTCCTCTTCCTCTCCTCTCCTCTCCTCTCCTCTCCTCTCCTCTCCTCTCCTCTCCTCTCCTCTCCTCTCCTCTCCTCTCCTCTCCTCTTCTCTCCTCTGTTGAGTGGTGGGGACTTCTTCTCTTCTCGCTTTCAGTCTGCAACAAAAGGCCTTCTTTGCAGCTCTATTTTCTGTGCACATGAAGAGCATGGGGCTGTGCAGATACACTGGGCCGTTGTGTTGTGTTTGTGGTCTTGTGTGAGGTGCTCAGGAGTGGCAATGTTCGCATATCTGAGAGTCTAAACCTCACATAGAGAAATGCCACGGCAGGACAGGAACAGGGAAGGGAGAGGCAAGGAGAGAAGAGAAGAGAAGAGAAGAGAAGAGAAGAGAAGAGAAGAGAAGAGAAGAGAAGAGAAGAGAAGAGAAGAGAAGAGAAGAGAAGAGAAGGATGTTTGAGAGGAAAAGAGAAGACAATAGATGAAAGGAAGAAAGGATATAGTAGACAAGAGGGAACGACAATAAAATAGAGGCTGAAATTAGAGGCAGAAGAATGGGCTTTCCATCAGGAATATAAATGCTTTTGTGTCGGTACAGGGTTGTGAGGATGGGGAGGGACACTTGCATGAATACGCCACACATCAATAAAAGCACAATTAAAATAGCACCGTAGATCAATGCGTTTTCACCTGAGTTATTCAAATAATTTTTCACATGAGAAAAGACTTGTACTTTTTTCTTTACGTAGTGCAGTTGCACACAATAGCGTGTTGAAAGGTAATGTTCAGATTGACTTTACTTTCCAAATATTTTGGGATTTGGAGGTAGTGAGATAAATGGTCTGAATTTCTCAATAGACAGTGTGTGTGTGTGTGTGTGTGTGTGTGTGTGTGTGTGTGTGTGTGTGTGTGTGTGTGTGTGTGTGTGTGTGTGTGTGTGTGTGTGTGTGTGTGTGTGTGTGTGTGTGTGTGTGTGTGTGTGTGTGTGTGTGTGTGTGTGTGTGAGCGCCGTGTGTGCTTGCGTGTCTACCTCAGAGAGAAAAAGACAAAGATTGATCCTCTTGAATCTTGAAAGAGAATGTGAATGGCAGCGAGCGGTAAAGACCGAACTGTGTGTTGATGCATCAGATTTTTTATTTGTTTTTTTTTTAGCTCTGATCTGAGGACCAAGACTAACAAGCATTTACAATCTGGGCTCTGGTAGCACAGGGATCATCCATAGTGGAGGCCACAGTGCACAATGGGGAAGGCTAATCCAATATGCCACGAGTGCAGAGGACAGGACATTAAAGTGATTGTTTCAGAGGCAGCAGTGTGAAAAGACTTGGCTTAATAGGCTCATGTGTCATATCCCCTGCCACACCCCCAGGCACCCTTTAATATTGCCTTGGTTTCAGCTCGTCTACCTGAGCAGATAGGGAAATATTAAAACTCTTTCTCTCATAAAATTTGGAGCACCTCCTCCCTGGGCTTAGTGATGAAGAAAGTTGTTCCTTCCTTTCTGCCAGCGTGCCTGGATACTGTGACAAAGAATTAACCTGATTTACGTCATCTGGCTGCGTTCGCCAACTACATGCAGGCTGTTCCCTAAGAATCTCACAGAACTCAAATAGATAAGCCTCCCTGATTGGATCAATGCAGAATATCTACTATAAGCTTGATGGTTCCAAAATGGGAAGGGCCCTGCCTTAAAGGGGTATGCCACTATTTTGGGGCTTAATACAGTTAAAATCGATGGCCGGGGTTTATAAAGGTGATAAAGTGTCTTATTTTTCATGTAAGCCGTTGTCTTGCTTTAAGACAAGTTAAAAGAGGGAATATGTCGCTAAGCTAGTGAAAGTCAATGGATCCGTGTAGCATTGTAGCATGCTACACGGATCCATTGACTTTCACTAGCTTAGCGACATGCTCCCTCTTTTAACTTGTCTTAAAGCAAGACAACGGCTTACATGAAAAATAATACACTTTACCACCTTTATAAACCCTGGCCAACGATTTTAACTGTATTAAGCCCCAAAATAGTGGCATACCCCTTTAATGACTTAATCGATTACTTTAAATCCCACTTGGTTCAGTCCTTTACATAAGCCCCCCTGGATGACCCTATACTGCAGAATCTCTGAATCCCATTCAAGTTGCACTTTGCCAGTCTGTCCTTTGCAGACATCTCAGGGATATTTGTTGGATTTTAAGATCAGTTAGCTCTGCTTGACATTGCACTGCTTAGCGCCCATTGACCTGCCATGTGGTCGTGTTCTCTGAGATAGATAGGAAGTCTCGATCTCAGACGGCCATCGGCAGGGGGTGGCGGCAACAGCGGTCACACCCTGATTGGTTAATTAGCGCGGCGTAATCATGGCTAAGTGCTCATTTCAGATGTGACAGCCGTACGGTGATGTGCAGCGTGTGTAATTTCCTTCCCTCGTGAGGCCACTTGCTGCTTTTATCTGTCTCTGCAGTGTTTAATAAGTAATTTTCCTCCAGATTAAAATCACTACCTCCTTGTACACACACGCGCCACATACACAGACAAGCACACAGACACAGACACAGACACAGACACAGACACACACACACACACACACACACACACACACACACACACACACACACACACACACACACACACACACACACACACACACACACACACACACACACACACACACACTAGTTTCTCACTTATATGAAGAAAATTGAGTAATGCTTTAGAATAAGGTTCTTCTAATAAACGTTTATAGTCACTAGTAAGCAGGTATTAATGCCTAACCTGATTCACATCATCTGGCTGCGTTCGGCTACGTCACGCGGGGGCGTTCCCATCAGATGGTAAGAATCAGGTAAAGTAATGCCCTTACAAGTGCCCAATAATATGCTTATTAACTTTGTTAACATCTTCTAAGCTGTTTATTATGTGTTTATAGTGGTTTATTTTTTTAGTCTCATTATTTACATCGGTACACATATCCATCTTGATATGCTGACTAATACTAGATATGGAGGCGTCGCGAAAAATAAATAAATCAAGATGGCTGCCATGTGTACCGATTTTCATGCTTTTACTCAAATAAAGTTGCTCATCAGATGTTAACAACGTTAGAAGAACCTTATTCTAAAGCGTTACCAAAAATTGGTGTGTGTGTGTGTGTGTGTACGTGTGTACGTGTGTGCGTGTGTTTATTGTACTCATTTATTTGAGTACAGCTCATTTGTACTTCACATGTTAAGGTGTGACTAGTTGTGTACTATTGAGCAACTAAGTCACTTGTTTAGATTGCTGTAGACTCGGGTGCAGTGCAGTATTTTATAAAATAAACACAAGTGACATAATGTATGACATAATGTATGAAATAAGTGTCTAGTGTGTGTGTCATACAAGTGTCATACAAGTGACATAAATGTCTTTTTCAATAACTGTGTGAAACATACTCATCTCTCATGGGAGAATTGGATTCTGAAGGCAAGCACACACGCGCACATACACGCACGCGCACGCGCACACACACACAGCACAGAAGATCAGCACACAAAAAATTCAACCACATGGGCACACTCAGAGGAATACTGTAAAAAGGTGCCTCTCGTGTCAGGCCCATCTCACATATCCCAGTTCCTGCTTAACTGAGGGAGGAAAAACACACACCCCAGAGAGAGCCCCCCCCACCTCCCCTCTCTCTCCCAGAGCACTTTGATGGCATCTGACGTCTGCTGAGCCGTGCAGGGGCAGTGGAGTGGCACGTTGGAACAGTTGCTTGCCTACACAGAACACTCACAGCAGGTGTCTGTTCCTGTGTGTGTGGGTGTGTGAGCGTGCGCGTGTGTCTGTGTGCGTGTGTGTGTGTGTGTGCACACATGAGGAGCTTGTACTGTATGTGTGTGTGTCTGCTTTTTGCTGGTTGACATGGCTGCCTCCCAGCTGATGGGTGACCGTGGCGATCCCAGGGGAGCAGCAGGGATACACCGGCGGCCCCCTGACACAACCACTTGCATACATGAATAACACATTCACAATTTAGCAGAGGGAGGGGGAGAGAGAGAGAGAGAAAGAGAGACAGACAGACAGACAGACAGACAGACAGACAGACAGACAGAGAGAGGGAGAGAGAGAGAGAGAGAGAGAGAGAGAGAGAGAGAGAGAGAGAGAGAGAGAGAGAGAGAGAGAGAGAGAGAGAGAGAGAGAGCGAGAGAGCGAGAGACAGAGAGAGAGAGAGAGAGAGAGAGAGAGAGAGAGAGAGAGAGAGAGAGAGGGGGGGTGAGTAAGATAGATCCACGACAACACCATTACATGATGACTTGCATACAGATACATCGCCAACCATTTCCGGCCCTCTGCTTTGGATTTTTGTTTGTGGGTGGATGGACTTGCATTAACTCTTGTGGACCAGCAATTGGGTACATGATCTGTATAATCTCTTGATTTGATTGTGCAATAACTTTTAAAAGGGGGAATGGAATTGTACCAATTGCACCAGTGTGCTAACACACTGTCGGGTAGGTACATACAATTATTGAATTTGGCAGACCAACAGTTTCAAAATGGCCGAACTAAAAGATGTCCCATTTTTTGATTGTACAGTAACTCTTTTATTTAAAGTATGATGGTATGATTTTTATGGTTAGAAAAGAGCACAGTTGCAGGTGGAGGCATCGGTATCAATGCTTTGGGCTTCAGGATCAACCTGTTTAGATTTTGTGTATGCAAAAGACTCTCAAGCAATTTTACGTGTGGAGACTTCGGTTTATCGGCTGGTCAAGTACACAAAAACACATTTTGTGTGTGTGTGTGCGCGCGCGCGTGTGTTGTGCGTGCGTGTGTGTTGTTTAGCGTTACTGGCTGAGAGGTGACTCATTTGTCAGGCAGGCCTATTTAAAAATAAAAATAAATAACAGAGGAAATAAATAAATAAAGTAAAGAAAAAGACCTCATCTCCTTAACTCAGGGACGAGTGTTCTGTCCTCCCCTACGATGCTGAGGGCCATAATTGCCAGCTAGCTGCTACAATAGATACCAATTACCCCCTCCTCCTCATTGCAAGGCCCCTCACAAGTGTGTGTGTGTGTGTGTGTGTGTGTGTGTGTGTGTGTGTGTGTGTGTGTGTGTGTGTGTGTGTGTGTGTGTGTGTGTGTGTGTGTGTGTGTGTGTGCGTGTGTGTGTGTGTGTGTGTGTGTGTGTGTGTGTGTGTGTGTGCGTGTGTGTGTGCATGTGTGTGTGTGTGTGTGTCTATTGGGGGGCACACTCTAACCCTTCATTGCCGCCTATTCTCCCTGTCTCTTTCTCTCCGCCATTTTCATTTTCCACAAGCATATAAATGGTGGCGACATCATTGAGGGAGAAAATTACAGTTGTTAAGTTTTATCACTGGCCATCTCATCATTAGCCGCTGTACTGCAGAGAGCATTCAGATGGAGTGGTACCTGAATACGGAGAGAGAGAGAGAGAGAGGGAGAGAGAGAGAGAGAGAGAGAGAGAGAGAGAGAGAGAACAGCACCAAGACCATCGTCAATGAAGACAATAAAAATAAACACTGCCCCCTCTGTAGTGCCGACCCTGTTACACAGCACCAATGATTGTCCTGCTAGTTTATGAGCATGCAGGTAAGGCGGCACTCTTTTGTGAGACTCTTCTCGAGACGGCAGGAAGTTGTTATGAACTGTGAGTGGGTCCAAACAATATGCTAACGTTCATGTGTGCTCATGGGTGGCTTGGGATGTGTGGGTGTGCTGGAATGAGGAGGAAGGAGGACTTCATTCTTTGCAGCTTTGGTTACAAAAAGGAAATCAATTCGAATTTTGTACTGCCTTTATATTCTCCCTGAGAAGGGCTCGTATTGTGTGCACACTAATAGTGATTGTTCCTGGACCTGATATTACTTCAGAAAGCACATGATCAGACATGGAAAGAGTCGAACATAGACTCACCAAGAAAACTTTCCCTGGCTGCAGATCTTTCTTTGTTTGATAACCGCATCTATAGGGGGGACAAGAGCTTCAGTTATATCGCAATAATTATGACACAATAGGCAATAGAAAATAACAAATGCCAGTATAAATAGAAAATATGTAACAAATATTGTTTTTATCCAAGTGCCAGCTAGATTCTAAGTTCATACAAAGTTATTCTTGCCAAACTTATGTCAAAAGTGTGGTCAGTCCCAGGCGAGAACGATTATGACTTTGTCATGGAGTCGTGGATGAAACAAAATTAAAGAGAAGTTTCAGTTTCAATTTGAATTTTCATTAAGGATAGCCGCTTGAGATGAATCATCTCATTTTCATTCTCCCTGTAAGGTATTTTCTACTAACCCATTGATGCTGGATGTTGCGTTGTGCAACATTAGCCCTGGTGCCTGGAGCTGCGTGACGCAACATCCAGGCTCATGAGATTTGAGACAATTTTGTTAAAACTCTTAGTGTGTTAGAGCTGAATGATCACCTTTTAATGCAAGATGAGGGTCTTAGTGTTTAAACGCAACTCATGGCAAGTTTTTATTTGCTTCAGAGGCTGTTTCTTTTTTTAAAGGCTGAGGGCCACTTTTCTTAAAAAGGGCTTAGGCATTCATTTTTGCAAGTGCTTTAGGCATCAATGGGTTAATTAGCCAATGAACGAGCACCTCTGAGCTTGACTATTTACTCCCTTTGGCCTTTGTGTTTCTCCCCTCACAGCTGCAGATGTCCAAAGTTGTACACTTCACAGACCAGATGTGCCAGGTTTGACCACTCACTTTGTCTGTGTGTTTCCCCTCCCAGCTCCAGGTTTCCACAGTGGACATGAGTGGCCATCTAGTAGAGGGCCCCGAGGTGCTAGAGATATCCGTCATCGACCAGAACGACAACCGGCCCATCTTCAGGGAGCTGCGCTACTCAGGAGAGGTGCTGGAGGGCTCACCCACAGGTAGGACAGTCTCTCTCTTTCTCTTTCTCTCTCTCTCTCTCTCTCTCTCTCTCTCTCTCTCTCTCTCTCTCTCTCTCTCTCTCTTTCTCTTCCTCTTTCTCTCTCTCTCTCTCTCTCTCTCTCTTTCTCTCTCTCTCTCTCTCTCTCTCTCTCTCACACACACACACACACCACACCACACACACACACACACACCACACACACACACACACACACACACACACACACACACACACACACACACACACACACAGAGAGAGAGAGAGAGAGAGAGAGAGAGAGAGAGAGAGAGAGAGAGAGAGAGAGAGAGAGAGAGAGAGAGAGACTCCAGGTCTTGTGGGACATGTATGTGAGTTAGAAGCCAGACTGACGTGATACTTACCAATCTAAGCCTCTTCTTTTTCCGACATAGTTATGATTCTTGAAATCACTATTTAAAATCACCATAGAATACTTAAGATCTGATGGGCATTATTGATCAATTCTTGGTTAAGTACTGTGTCAAGATGATGATATGCTGTGTGAAGAAGATTATATAAGACCTGGTATTCAGTGAATGTTAGGATGCTATAAAAGCATATTTGCCACGTGTACGCAGTGTTTCCCACAGAAATTTTGGAAACTATGGGGGCAGCCGGGATTTTTTTTTTCTTGGGGGGGGGGCGGGGGGGCATGACATTTTGGGCCATGGGGGTGGGGGGGAGGTGGAAATTCATGCGGCGTAAATGCAAAATGCAAAGCAATGAGTGAAGTATGACATTCTATGCGTTTAGATGACACACTTAAATCCGATTTAACTCACTTTAAATCTGATTAAAACTTAATTCCGCTCTAAAATTATCATGTAAACACTTACCGAACAGGATTTAAGTTTATTCAGATTTAAACTTTAAGTCCGATTAAAGTGGGTGGTTTATTCCTCTTTTAAATCCGATTAAACACGTTCCTCTGTCATGTATCCTTTTATTCAGAATTACAATTTATTCAGAAGTCCAGTCGTTCCACGCATGCTTGTTGGCCACACGATGGCGCCAAGAGCCCGTGCTCTTTGCTAGTGAGAAAAAATGGCGGCGTTTCCTGTTGATTTTCACATGAAAGGTTTGCTTAATTTAAAGTCCCTAAGCGACTATAAATGTTGTGGCTTCCATATATTGATGTAAAAGTGCCCCACGAAGTAATGAAGCACAACAAAGTTACTGCACATCACCCTTTGACTACTCATTTTTCTAAGCTAGGTGGATAAGCTATCTAGCATTTTGAAAGAACCAGACCATTGGGGATGTCCCTATAGCTTTCAGTCCGACTGAAGGCATTCATTTTCGGGCAGAAGGTTAGCAGAAGGTTAGCACCTGTCCTGGTAGTCATGAAGGTTTAGCGACCTCGCCCTCACCCCTTATTTGGCTCGCTCAGCACATGCGTCCTCAGTCCAATCGCAATACTTTCTGTTCCCCAGACGTTTAATCAGATTTAAGTGAAAGTGCCATGTATACACGTCGCAAAATAACTCTTAATCCGATCTATTTAAATCTGATCTATTCAATCTGATTCAAAAACATCATGAAAATGTAGCCATTGGCACATGGAGAAACTATAGGCCTACATTTCAGCCATTTATGTTTTGAGAAATTACATTAGATTTTACCCATGACATGTATAGTACTACATTGTCATTTATATATTTTTTAAATGCAGTACAGTGAATCATTTCTGTTTGCAACACACTTTTCATTCGTCCCAATGCAGGGGCCTATGCAATGAAAAAAACAAAATAGGAGCACATATAACAATTTAGGAGCACTGTGAAATTGTTAACCCACAGACAAAAAGGGCCTAAAGGAGTAGGCTATGCCTTTCCCCCCACACACATAGGCGTAGGCCTACACATTCTACATGAAGGGTGCTGGTCACAGGGCCAGTTTTTCAAAATTCCTCCCAGTAAAAGGGCTGAACAACATATTACACATTTATGTCTATTCACATTCATTACACAGTAAGCCTGAGGAGTGTCAGTAAACTCATTCCGACTGTCCACTCTCTGAAGGTTTTTTATTGCTACTAAACCCAAGTTAACTACAACAACTTGACTAGGCTTTTGATCTCTTTGTCTTTCAAGCACTCATGGTTTTCTCTATAGGATGTATTTACTCCAGGAGGAAAATGCGAAGGAAATCGTTTTTCAAATCGTTTTCAAAAAAACAGAAATCGTTAAAAAATATATATATATAATTATTTTTTTATTTTTGGAAACTATGGCGACCAAATGTAAACTATGGCGGTGCGTCATAGTTTCCTCAATGTATGGGAAACACTGGTACGATAACATGATTGACCACATATGCCCTATTAAAGGCTTTTGCCCTGTAGCCATTAAATAGTCGATGTGACATGACCAAATGATATGGTGAAATGCTGCAATGCTTCTTTTATTGTGGAGAGATAAAGTTGGTCAAAGAGCACGAAAACAGCTTTTGGTATGATTTAATCCTCTTATCTTTAAAACTTAAGTTCCCACCAAACATCCTGTGCACATTTTAAGTGTAAGTGGTAGGAACTTGCCTTTGTTAAGGTTTTTGTCTTTTGCTTTTTAGGTTCCGTTAAGTTGGAATGCATTCTGCTTGTCTTTTGTCCGTGTGACAGATCTGTTTCATTTTCTACTCATTTACACTTTTGGTAATATTCAAACTGAGATTAAATGGGGTGTGTGAAGAGTCTCATTCAGACTGGCCTTGGCAGTCCAGATATATTCTGCATCATTAATTCTGAACTGAAGCACCATATCTGATGTGAACTGAAAATGTCTTGAACCTCAAAAAAGGCAGTCCAGCAGGAGCTTATACCCAAAGACTTTCTAGCACAGGAGCGTCAGCAGGGCCGATACTATACAGGGGCACAGCAGGGCACAGGAAAAGTAATATGAGCATGCGAAGCGCGCAAGCAATTTCTTTTTGCAGTTAATTATTTTAGAAGAGCATAACAAATAGCATAATAAATAAATGTATCTTATAGATTGTTTCTCAATAAGTAGACTAATTGTGTCTTAATTAATTAGGCCTATGCTTTCATTGCCTTCACGCAGTTGGGCTCACCGGTCCATTCACTCTTTGCAGAAATTACTTAACCTAACTACACCATAACAGCATTATGACAGAGCAGAGAGATTTAAGTAGGCCTAACTGATTAAGAATTGATCATAGCAATTTTGCTTGCAGGTTATAACAGAGGCTCTGCGCAAAGGGGTTATTGGCCTACTACAGTGGGGTATTTGGATAAGCCCCTATATGTCAAAGAAAAATAATAGTCATGCCTCCATAGCCTACTTCATCCATCAATAGGCCTAAACAAATTCTGAAAATAAATGTTTTCAGATTGGTTATCTTACAGGAAAAATCTACTAATCTTCCATAGGCATAGCTATTACCATTTTACTAGGGCATTGCTGCTGCAACAAGGCAGGTGCTTGGTATTTCACACCTAACAACAATGGCAACCATTGACAGCTATCAAGAGTGCATCCCAATATATGACCTTGCCTCCTCCACTTGCCTCCTCCACTTGCTTCTCGTCATGATGACATCACTGACAACAGCATGATATTTCAATATCTTGCAAAAGCTCAATTGTAAAGTCTTTTTCTCATTTGCAATTGGGATGGTGAATGAAAAACAGTCCCTCAAAAGTTGTTGTGGCGAGGCTGACAGCTGGGAAACGTTATAGTTTTCTCCACGGAGGAGGGGCCAGGAGGCGGGACGAGGAGACAAGCACAAGTGGAGGAGTCAAGGACACATATTGGGATGCACCCCAAGAGTGCTAAACTTCTCTGTAGCCTATAAAACATTGGACGGAATTTTGTCAATTCTACTAACAGAAAAACGGCAATTCACACATTCGGAAGAACAATTAAGGCTCAAAACAACTCACTGAAAATTCCTAACGAAGTCACAGGAATTATTATTTACAAGGGTCTACATTAGGCCTATTCTCAACAGTCAACACTACCAAAACGGACATTAAAAACGGACATTTGGACATTAAAAACGGACAAATAGGCTTACTCACAACGTTTGAATGATGCACACAAATGGCTGAAATCAGGCAAAAAATAAAGTGTATATTCCTGCTGAAACGAAGCCCAACCCCATGACACTGACTGGAAGCACTCGCTCATTAAACTGCCCCCCATTGAAGACTGTGCATGCTTGGAATCTTCATTGGAGACGCGAAATCGCCACATGGTCACCCTCGATTTCGTGAATAAATTACAGTTATTGGTCATGTGGCACATATGGACTGAATAGCCTACAGTAGGCAAATTAATTACAATATTATTGCAAGTAGTGCATCAGCGCTATTTTCTGCATACTCTGTAGCTGTCTGCATGCTAAACTTGACCTAAATTTGATGCTAAACTTGAAAAAGGTATCCTTATTTTTATTTTTTTGATGCACTCATACCGGGGCACCGCAGCTCTAATGCCAATTCACGTGCCCGGGTAAAAAAGGTCTGCCGATGCCGATGTTCTAGCAGAAAGATAGATCAAACCACACCTACCCAATGCAGGAGTGTTTAGTCTCCCAAGGGGGCGCTGTCTTCTCCTTCTTCTACTCTTCCTGTGGTATTTGGCGGCGCCTTGTATAATATGCATGCTACCGCCAACAGACAAACATGAATAAATGACTAAACATATAAATAGATGGCTGATTCAGCTGAGTCGCTTTACTCTCCTTACCAATAGCCTCGACACACCTTGATCTCATTTGTTTTCATCACTTCCCCATGGGGGGAAACACAGCATCTCCCCATCTCTGCAGCAGAATAGCAATTAGCTCAGCAGGGGAATGGAAACAAACACAGAAGCACACAGCACACAACAACATCAACAAAGGCTAGGAGAAAGAACAGTTAAAACAACAAAAATGGAGATAATGTAAAAAATATATATTTTAAAAGTAATAAGCTTTAGTGTCAACGAGAAGTATCCCAGCGTTTCTTTAACATGGCTCTAACTTAATATAGCAAAACGGGTTTATCAAATTTCCAGAGGACCAAAGGAAATTCAGCAGAATAGCTTAATGAAGTTATGCAGCCTCCCCACAAGTAGTTTTACTGGGGTGGGTGTTTGGGGAGAGAGAGAGAGAGAGAGAGAGAGAGAGAGCACAAACAAGAAAGTGATAAATGCCCCTGTAGAGGTGAATCTTAATGTGTTTCTCAAAAGACAGCCAAGAATGGAAGAAATACTCCTCCTCCTCCTCCTCCTCCTTCTATTCCCAAACATGTTCCTCCTCTTACTATACCTCCACCTCCTCCTCCTCTTTCGCTTCCTAAACCACCTCCTCCTCTTCCTAAACCTTCTTCTCCTCCTCCTCTTCCTAAACCTTCTTCTCCTCCTCCTCCTCCTCCTCCACCACCTCTTCCTCCTCTTCCTTCTCCTCCCCTTCTCTCCCTGTTTAGTTCCACCCTCACACGTGCCTACAGGGCAGGATTAAGAGGAGAGTGACAAAACTGAAAGGATGAAGTTAGAACATCATTTATCAAGTTAGATGTGCTTGTGTCTTTGTGTATTTTCCGTGTCTCTGTCTCTGTGGATTTAAATGTGTGTGCACATATATTGTTGCATATGCGTGCACAGGCACTCATGTAATAGTGTGTCTTTTCTGTGTATGTCTCTGTAGGCCTATGTGCATAATGGCTTCAGTGTGCATGAGCTTGTATGGGTATGTGTGTGCGCTTGCACTTGTTTGTGTGTGTGTGTGTGTTGTTTCCTTGTCTGAGACCCCTGCCGAATGTGGCAGCATGTTTTTGGAGCCCGGGGGTAATCTCCTCTTGCCTATTCAACCAAAACAAAACTGACTGTTGCTGCATCCCCTGGCATTTCCCATCAGAGAGGGCCTTGCAAACCATAAAACACACACACACACACACACACACACACACACACACACACACACACACACACACACACACACACACACACACACTCATGCACAATGACACAAACATGCACATACTGTACCACACACCAGCTCCACCGAGGCATAAGTGCACACTATGCTGTCTCCTGCTGAAATTCCTCTCAAGTGAAATTGGAAGGTGTAGCCAGTTATAAATGTCCTGTTTTTGGCATTGGCCTTGGCTCATACAGCTTCGGCATTGTGCTTTTACGCCATGAACCCGGGTTCGATTTCGGCAGAGATTCTTTAAGTATATAGAGATATGCCAATGTAATAGGTTGCTATGCGCACCTAACATGACCAGGTTCCGGTCTGCCTAAAGTGGCGTGTCATAATACTCCTAGAATGAATAGAACAGTCCTCAGGTCTGCCTAGGTCTGCCTAAAGGGAGATTTCCCCCCCTCCCCCTTGCAATAATAGAACCCGGAATCAATGGGCCAATGGAACCTCTCTCTCTCTACTCTCTCTGATTTCGGCCTTAGTTTGCCAGGGACGGGTTATGAATCCATGGGGCCCTGGGCCAGACAAAAAGAAAGGGCCTCCTCAGTGGGTGTTGGTAGTCTATAAAAATAGAGAAAGTCAAAGAATGCGCGCACATCAGTGGCACAGGTGCTGGACCAAACGTAAGATAAATGAAAAGAAAATAAAGGTCCGCAACACTGTTAAATGCTCCCAAATATTTAATGGCACTGTGCCATTTTTTGTGCCTTTAAATATTTGGGAGCATTTAACAGTGTTGCAGACCTTTATTTTCTTTTCATCAGTCTGTAAAAATATTCAGGGTTTCAGGCCAGATGCTAGAGACCCTATGTTGTTGGGATTCAGGTGCAGATTGAAAATAGAGGTTTTAAAAGTGTGCCTGTAATGTAATATGAAAAAGGAAGTGTGTGTGTATGTGTGTGTGTGTGTGTGTGTGTGTGTGTATGTGTGTGTGTGTGTGTGTGTGTGTGCGTGTGCGTGTGCATGTGTGTGTGTGTGTCCTCTCTTCTTGCATTTTTTTGTAAAACGGAATGAGTAGGCAACATAGCAAATCATACAAGGGCAATGGGTATGTTTCTATGTTTTTTTTAATTAATGAATACATTTGTGCAAAACTGACAATTACAATGCCTGTGAATGGCAATGGCAGAGACAAAAGTCAACTAGTTATATTTAGAGATGATTTGAAAATGTCTATATGCACAGCAAATAAACGAATAAAAAATGTATTAATTAAATCCAGAGATAATGCTTGTAATTTTCAACTAAATTTTTGTTTGGACTGTGATGTGATGAATGAGGTAATAATGTGTATCTAATTCATGTCTCACACTCCCATGCATATGCACACCAATGACATTACATTTTACACAAATAGCAATAACGTCTAATCTGTCATACTTTGGGACAATTCAAACAAATCAACACTACGCTGCTTGAGGTTAACAGCTCATTTGTTTTATGTCACTAATAGAGTAGAGTAGAGTAGAGTAGAGTAGAGTTTCATTTATTGATCCCAGGGGGAAATTAAGGTGTCAAGTAGCATACACACATAAATAAAGACATTGCCCACAAGACATAACACACATATTTACACACTAGTGAAGGTGATACTGTACCATTTCTAGAAATAAGCTCACCAGCTCACCTTTACACTTCCCCTTGACTTAAATAATTGAGCTTTACCTTTCTCCTGCACTTCCAGCCATTTTCTCAGTCTGGAAATGCGAAGTCTACCTCTTAGCTAGCTATCATTACAATGAAAGTCTGTGTCCCATGCGATTCAATGATAGTTGCTACCAGGGCTCTAAATTAACACACGCCAACACGCCAAACACGGGTGAAAAATAATTTTGGCTAGTAGAAAAAAATACCTACCCGCCAATTTGGCTAGTAGCGCCCGAGTACAGTAACTTATGAACGGTAAACCGCTGCTCTGATGAACGTTATACGGCGAGATTTCCTACATTACCCATGGACACTAGCGTCACGAGGTAGCCTCCCACCGTGGGCTTTCCAGTGCATCGAGCGTCAACTCCATGCTGTTGCGCGCGCCAGGATTGAAAACATTTCAGACGACCAGCCTTCTGTCAGCTAAGCTGCGCTCACACTATTCTGACAGGCAGCTCTCCTCCTATGCTCTCGTCGCTTTCGCTACAACCTTTTTAACGTCACTACTGCTATTATTACTAGGCCTATATGAACCTTGCTGTAACAGGCTGCATTTTTGAAGCAGCGAAACCCTGACCGTTTCAATAACAGGACTTACGCAGATTATGCATAGCGCAGTGATGAGAATGTGGCGGGGGTTAGAGCAAGGTTCTGTGTGTTGGTGAATGCTAGTAGTAATTGTAAATAGTGACGTTAAAAATGAGTGGTTGTGGAACGAAATAGCGACCAGGGCAGAGGAGGAGAGCCGACTGTCAGAGTAGTGTGACCGTAGCTGTCAGTTCAGTTGTCTTCTGAAATGTTCAGAGTCCTGGCGCAACTAAGTTGGAAAGCCCACGCCATCGAAAAAAAACAACCAACGACGAAGCTGTGGAAGTAACAAAGGAAGCGAAGATTCCCGAGATATTATTTACTTTTAATTAAACTAGGCTTCTTGTCATTTGGTTGCGCATGGTAGAGAAGAGCTCCTCCTCTTTCCTCTCATCTCTTCTCCTTCCTTGGGGTGTGCGTATGTGAGGTTTTGTAGTGTTTGGCTGTGTGCTTGGTTACTGTAGGCCTATGTTAAAGGTCTGTTATGTGAGTGGCTTGTGTGATGTGATTCAGCTGCTTTCAGAGGAATTGAACAAAAACTAATCAAATTAATTAGGCCTAAGTAACGAAAGTAAAAAATAAAGCAGAAGTTAAAAAATAATGAAAAAATATATAAATAT